>NC_056741.1:284293934-284523934 GCF_019279795.1 Protopterus annectens | reverse complement strand
TTGGCTATTATCTAATATGCAATACACAATGCCTGGCATTTCGTAGAATGCCATCGCTTACTGTTCACAAACCTTTGCTACCGTTGGCCGGGTTGTAACTTTGCAGTTACAAGTGTGCTATCTAAAACACTTAGAAGACCCACACAGTGTTAGCTCTGTCCTGTGATGTGATAGAAAACTACATATGATTCTCCACATTCAAAAGCATTATGTTAAACAACTTAAATATTCTAGAATTGGAAGCATGTGAAACACCTAGCATGTCCCCATATGATCTTTGAAATGATGTTATAGGTAGAAAAGTATATATATATATATATATATATATATATATATATATATATTTATAGATATTTTAGTTTCCACTGTTATAGAAAGGACATACATGCTTCAGCCAAGACTTGTACAATCCCCTGATCAATTTTAAAACAATCAGTGACCACTTACCCATATCAAATTACCCACCACCCTAGTGTGGAGCTCATAGAAATTAAAACTTTCCTCCTGCAGCTGGTGTAGAGGATTAATGAGTTGTAGTTCCTGTAGTACAGGGTTTGACCTGGAGCAAGTCACTTACCCAGGCAGTGCTTAGGTGTGATTAGAAAATTTGGCTAAACTCCTCAATGGCCTTCTGGACTGCAAGCTAAGTAACTGCCTATGCATGTATAGGTATGCCTATGAACAAACAACTGCCTATGAATGTATAGGTATGCCTATGAACAAACAACTGCCTATGAATGTATAGGTATGCCTATGAACAAACAACTGCCTATGACTGTATAGGTATACCTATGAACAAACAACTGCCTATGAATGTACAGGTATGCCTATGAACAAACAACTGCCTATGAATGTATAGGTATGCCTATGAACAAACAACTGCCTATGAATGTATAGGTATGCCTATGAACAAACAACTGCCTATGAATGTATAGGTATGCCTATGAACAAACAACTGCCTATGCCTGTATAGGTATACCTATGAACAAACAATTGCCTATGAATGTACAGGTATGCCTATGAACAAACAACTGCCTATGAATGTACAGGTATGCCTATGAACAAACAACTGCCTATGAATGTATAGGTATGCCTATGAACAAACAACTGCCTATGAATGTATAGGTATGCCTATGAACAAACAACTGCCTATGAATGTATAGGTATGCCTATGAACAAACAACTGCCTATGACTATATAGGTATGCCTATGAACAAACAACTGCCTATGAATGTATAGGTATGCCTATAGACAAACAACTGCCTATGAACATATAGGTATGCCTATGAACAAACAACTGCATATCAACGTATAGGTATGCCTATGAACAAACAACTCCCTGTGAATGTATAGGTATGTCTATGAACAAACAACTGCCTATGAATGTATAGGTATGCCTATGAACAAACAACTCTCTATGAATGTATAGGTATGCCTATGAACAAGCAACTCCAACTATCATTTCATTCCTAACTAAAGTTTTCCCTTATGTTTTCTGCAGATCATGAGAATGATGCTAACACAACTGAGAGGTTAAATATCAAGCCAAATACCTTCTTGCTAGCGAGCCTCAGCTATCCAGCATTGACTGTCCTACCTGTTCCTCTAATAATGGATACAGTCAGCATACATTGGTATTTATTATTAGCAATATAATATGGCACACTAGAAGCTCTTATCTCCTTGACCTTGTCCTTACCAACGTAGCTCCCACCTTTTCTTCAAATCACATCTCCACATCTCTGGATAAATCAGATCACAAGGTAGTCATCTTTCCCAAATGGTCTAGTGGTTCCAGCCCACCCCCCAATGGGGTCATATTTAGGCATACTTCCAGGGTAAACCTACTTTAGTATGTAAAAAACAAAGACACTTTCCCAACAAACCTTCTAAAAACCGACTTATAGGTCCATAGGTAAGTATTAGGTTAGCTGCCCTTGTGGTCCATTTAAATCCAAGCCAGGTTCCCTTTTTTGTGTTCTAATGTAACCAGTCTTATTGGGTTAGAGGTTGTCTTACCCATCCCATGGTCTATAATTATATATTACCCCCAATGGCAATAACTGGGATCATACCAGTGTAAGACCTCTAGTGAAAGCACAAATGTCTTATTGCTTATCACTAACATTTGCCCTCCTCTACCTGAATAATTACACCTCTAATAAATTTCCCTCCTGCACTTGAATCAATACATGGCTTTTCACCCCCCCTTAACACTTCCCATCTTTCTCTTTTTCTAACTGCCTTCATCCACCAATCAAACCTCTGTCTTGCATCTCCTCTATGCCTATATTATAAATCTTCTAGACACACCAGTTTGGAACAGGAAGCTTAACTAGACCTAATCGTATACCGTGCTCTGTCAGTCATATGCTATTACCACTGTCCTCTTATACACCATTGCAATTTCTCCTCCACTCCTACACGTACCTCTCAACCTCTTAGAGCAAGAAATCTGGACAAAGCCACAAATAAAAGTGGGACAGATGCCCAAGAATAGGGGCATTTTTTAAATATTGCTCCTGCAAATTTAGAAAGTTGATAGAATAACAAGTTTTGCATTAGCATGACTTTTCTGAAGGGTATGAAGTCTGAAGCTCAAATGTCTGTCATTATTTTCTAACTTAAATCTTTAATGATTTGCCAGTAATTTACCAAAAAAAACACAATTTTATGAAAAATGGACCAAAAATATAAGGCAAAAATCTGGACATTCTGCAAAAATCTGGACAGTTGAGAAGTATTCTCCTACAAAATTTTATAACTTGCGTCATTATATCTCTTGAACTCTTTACAAACCTATAGAATACTAAAATCTTCCTTCCTGCAAAATGTTATACTTACTTTTATTACATTTCTTGAATTCCTTGCAAATCATTCTTTACTGAAATGTAAAAACACTAAAATTCTTTACAACATTTTCCCTAACAGTATCAATTCATTTGCTTCATGCAAGATCTTAGAGCTACATGAACTGCATACAGTTTAATTTGTTGATGTAAATACTTTGCTGTATATACCTGCCTTGTAATTATGTTTTTTTGTTTTGAGAAATGTAGGTGTTGTTTTTCTGAGTACTATCTGAAATTCCATGAAAATGAAATGAGAATTATTAATAATTTTTAACATGTAGTGGTTTTTATATGAGAACTGCATCTTTAATTGTTAATTAGTTGTTAATTGGTAGTTTATCAGTGTGAGGGAGGGTATTTTTTCCTGCTTCCTATTGATTACTTGGCTTGTGAAGTGTGCATTTAAACTGTTTTTACTTATGTATTTGTCTGATGAAGCAATGTTGACCATTGCGAAAGCGCTCACAACTTTTCGTTATTAAACTGCTGGATTTTATCATGTTGTGCTTACTCTCTGCCTCATTTGGGTTTGGATTTGTTATTTCTACTGTTGCTTACCTGGCAATTTGGGACTGTTTGGGGAAAAATTCCTTATAAATAAATAAATAAAATAAATAAAATAATTAATCAATTAATAAAATAATTACTCAATTAATTAAATTGAGGGGACCCATACATGTGATAAAGTATTTAGGGTTTAGGGGCTCGACTGACAGAGCTGTCTCATTCACATCTGTCTTTGTCCAGCACTTAAACAACATCATAGAAAGGTCAGTACCCATTACCGATAAATATAATGGCAAATTCAGGAGTAAAACTCAGTGGTAGAACTTCTGCACAATAAAAGATGTAAAGAAAGAAAAGAAAGAGCAAGAAATTGCAAGTAATTTCCATCCTCTTCCTCAAGACTGCACTGAAAATACCTATTAGAAAATGTAGAGTACAAGTTTAAGATCACTGCTGATACCAAAGGAAACTGCAAATCTTTATTCTGTTATATCTAAAAACTAATGAATAACATCCAGCAATGCAGTGAGCTTATCCACAATAATATCATGCAGAAAATATAGACAATATCTAGGCAGATAACTGCAGTGCTAATGTTACTCTGCTTACCTACACTTTTGCCCCCACTATCCCCAAAACAATTAGCTTGCCCTGAAATCACTTTGGAACACATCTCACAACCCTCGCTAAAGGCCTAAAATAATACTTTACTGGGTCCAGAAAACATAAAAGACTGAATTCTCATCAGTACTAAATGTGCACTACCTGAGACTCTGGTTAAACTGCTCGACCTCAGCCTGTCCACTTAGTTTGTGCCTGATGCCTGAAGATTAACCACTGAGGATGGCCCCCTCAGCAGTCCCAAGTAATTATAGGCAAGTCAGTCTCAACAGCCATATAATCAAAGCCACTAAAATTTCATATCAGAACTCATTAGTGCAAACATAGACAACAAATATTATCCAGACCACAATCAGCTCAGTTAACTGAAGGATCGGTACTGTCTTCTTTGCCTCGTATGCATCTTTTAAAAGGATACATAGGCTGGGGACAGTGGTTGCTCAGTGCACGATAATTATATTGACTTGGTCAATGGTTCTGACACTTTCCTCCATGCTGCTATTGTTATAAAATTAGATAATCAACATAAATCCTTGCATAGCCCACTGCATTGCAAACAGATTTCATGTAGTCAAGGGTTCTGGTTCCTTCCCTGAAACTGACATTATAATTAATGGGGCAGCATAGGGTTCTTTGCTAATTTGCTGGACCTTTTCCTTTGTGACATTTTGCAGTCACCTAAGCCAACACCCCTGTAGTGTGTTTGAAAACATTTGCTGGTGACTGTGAGCTAAGCCCTATCTGTGAGCTAGGCCCTGTTTGTCCTCTCATTTACCAATCCTAAGCAGCTCCAGTAAAGGCTGGAATATATATATATCTGGTGTACTGAAAATTATATCATGCTAAAATCAAAAAAGTGCAGTGTAGTAGCACTTGGCAAAAACAGACTAACAAACAGAAAAAGCTGCTCCCACTTCATACTTTATAAATGGTGCTCTTCTTTGAGCAAACTCTCTCTTCTACAGGTTACTGAGAGGCAATCTATGCTCTGATGGACCTTTTGCACATCCACAAATGAACAGCAGCAGAACCACTAGATCCAAAGATTTTCTTGTGACATAAATAAGACACATTGGATAGATAGACATACTGTATGTCTCAGAGGATCCCCATGCTCTGGAACAGGCTCCCCATCCAACTGAAGCAGAGTCCATCCCTAACCCTATTTAAGCGTAATCTTGATCAATAGATCAGAAATCGGAAATTCACCCCTGGTCTTGCACCATGTCCATGTCTCTGATAGACAGAGCAGATAGTAATTCCAAAACTAACATAGCTCCCCCCAACATAACCTCTAGAAACTTCCTAACTAATATATCCCCTCCTAATAAATTCTCATGATACATAGGGACACAAATGGGTTGGATTGCAGGGCTAGACTTATAAAGGCCTTGATGGTCATTAGCCTAGTATATAACTATGAACCTATGAACCTAAAAGAACTTGGTACTTATGTCAATAACTCTCTCTCATTAGATCATCACAAAGAAATTCTTCTGTCTGTATCTTTTAATTTCCAAATGAATGTATTCAAGATCCAAGGAAGTCATCATACAGCTGCACTCTTTCCTTATCAGATACATTACTGAGTACAATACTTTGTTGGTATTTACAGATCCAAGTACATTTCTCACAAGGAAAGGCTCAAATGATTTATAAACAAGAAAAGTATCCTGATAGTTTTCCCTTTTCACAAGTGACCCAGGAGCATTGCCTGGTTAAGTCTGGTTAAGTGATTTGTTTACCCAATAAGCACATGGAGGTGGTAGGAATCAAACCTAGTACCCTTGTTACATGATGCAGCTCATTAACATCTGAGAGATTATCATGAATCTCCTTATACTTGTTAGCCTACTGGCTTCTCCAAGATGAAGTATGTCTCACTTTTTGAGCTATGAAAAACTCAAGTCTTATTGGACCTCCTGTTTCTTTGCAAAAGCAATGACTCTACAAACACCCGAATAAGGGGCTTAAATAAAAACCAACAAATAAACAAGACCTGAGCAGTCCCATGGCACAGAGAAATAAAGCCCTTACTGCACCCCAGACACCAGTATTTGATTAGCAGCACACAGGGGAAGGACATGAGCGAGGGGACGGTGTTGACTCAACCATCCAGGGAGAAGGGAGGCAGCCTAAACTTATTTCAATATGCTGCATATGAGCCTGGTCAGCTCCATTTTACATGAGTGGTGAGCTACTCAGTCAGGTGGTTGCACACCTATGCAACTGTGCATGCACCTCCCGAGGTCATCGATCATGGTGCTGGCAGAACTGCCACAAGGGAGCAAGATTTGGGTAATACTCCACAGCAAGCAGTATAACACTGCACCAGCATTCTTGATCTCCTCAATAGCCCTGGATGGGGGAGGGTTGGATTTAGCCTGAGGGAGCCTAAAATATGTCTGGTACATCCAGTGAGCAATGTGAGGAAATGGGGAAAGCTGATGGATAGCTGTAGGGAGACAAAAGTAAAAAAAAAAAAAAAAAAAAAAAAAAAATGAAAAACATAGTACTGCCTTAGCTATCTTTCAGACTACTCTTGATTATTGGATGGGTAAACACAAATTTAGCCCAGAGTTATCATATCTGGCCCTTATCAGTTTGAGTGGAGAACACTATTAAGTGTTCACAAAAGGTGTTACAAAGTATAATGTGCCTACATACAGGTTTATATGGTTAGGCATCTTATTGCCCCAGTGATTCCTTGCCTAGTATTGTCCCTATATTCTTATGTAGCTTTGAGTACTGCCTATCCGTCCACTGCCTCAGACTGTTTATTAGATCCCCATTTCAAACAAGCATGTGTGATACATATATGAAGTATACAATCTCAGCTTTAGTATTTAAACCTAAGTTTCAGCAATGCAAACTACTTACCTGAACTCAGTATCCATACGGATCATCTATTAAACTCAAGCTCTTACAGGGCAATTTGTGGTCTTAGGTTTAATGATTTGCATAGAATGATAAGACAGTGATGGGGCAAACAATTAGTAATGATACCAATTTGAGCATTGTAAAGAATGCTCACCTAACCTAAAGAAGTGTTCAGGTACTGATGCCAACAGCTCTGACTTCAAAAGCTGAAGTGACATCTGTTACATATTTAAAGTCATCTTTTCACAAAAAATGCTAATGTTTTGTCTGTCAAATACTGTTAAACAGACTGGTAGTAGTTTGCTATTGCAATTTTCTGAGAAAATAGCTCAGATGATAATACTGTGTTATTTAGTTTATATGAACTTTCAATGATAGTTATCATAGCTCTGTGATGTACATGGATGAAAGCATGTGACCCAGATGATCTGTTTCAGTAAACAGAAGATTCAAGGAGAGGATGAGAGTGAAGAGTTGAAGTCACCTCGCTCGTCTGGGGTGGTGAGGGTTGAGAAGTGTGTTTGGTCACTCACCACCATACAAGCAGAGGCTTTCACAGCACCAAAAATGTTCAGGCACATGGACATGCACTTATAAATCCCAAGATGGTGAAGGTGTCATCCAGTGACATTTGGGTAGAAGCATGTCCACACTTGGAGGATGTACAAAGCCCTGTGGTGATGCAGGTTCTCATGTTATCCACCAGCTGTCATTGTAAATTTATCATTGAAATCAGTAACAACGTATGTGACTGCTTAGACGATTGCCATTCCAGGTAGCTCTCATTTCCTTGCTAGGGATATCCAGTACAGATGAGTGAATGGGGTACAGACTGCCGAACAAAGCCTGACGTTTGGCAGGCATAGACGTAAAAAGCATATAAAAAACATCATGAGTCATATGCCCTATTGATAATGTAAAATTTCATGATTAACTGTCATTTAAACCAATTACCACTGGAGACTAGTATACTTTTATGACTTCAGATAAATATACGATTATTGTTAAAATGTTAAATTGTTCTTGATTTTTCAAAGTAAGAGCAGCAGGAAGCTGCATCATTTTTTTCTGTATAGGGACTGCCAGTGATCTTTACTCTACAAAATCTGAGGGAGGCTCAGAGTTTATAAAAGGGACAGTCACACATTGAGGAAGTGCCAGGAAACATTTGACCTGCAGCATTTCTTTCTTGTTTTACACATGAGGTGTCCTTGTCACACTAACTGCCTGGGTCTGTTTGCACATCGAAAAAAAATTACAGTGAATGGCTAATACTCAAATGTTAAACAGCAAAAGTTTAATGCTCTGAAAAAGCTTAACAATGAAAAATAATTTACTGAATGGCCATAGTTGGCCAACATCGTGAACATAACCAACCAAGGTGGGGTGCTCCTGCCCCCATACCCCCAACTATATATACCAACTCCAAGATTAAGCTACAGTGGGGAATGGGGCAAATTTAAAAAAGGTTTCCTTCACTTCCTTATGCAGCACTGTACTTCCTGGTTGTTGGTCAACTATCGCCATTCAATAAATTATTTTTCATTGTTAAGCTTTTTCAGTGTGTCAAACTTTTGCTGTTTAATATTCGATTATTAGCTGTTTGCTGTAATTTTTTTTCGATGTGCAAATATAGACCTGACTGCCTCTGGGTGTTGGCAGCATTTTTAGCACTGGCTGCTGAGCTTGTACACACTTAATTATCTGAACAAGTTTTTCAATAAAGTCTGGATGTTGTGTGAACAAGCAAATTGGAAGACAGCTTTTACATTCAGGAAAATAGGCAAGCATCTTTAAATGATCCATGGGAAGGAGAAAGACATTAATAAAATAAAAACAAGCTAAGCCACACTACAGTGGTGGTATGGAGATCTGATTTCACATTAAGCCGCTCTACTCTGAGAAGTAAATTTATTTGTGGCTGTTATGACCTCTAATACGACTTTCATACAGATTGGTACAGGCAGTGAAATTGGGAAAATATATAAAGCCTGACAATTCTTATAGATAGGTCATTGTTTAGAAGTTAGGTTATCCAAATATCAGCAGTCATACATTTCGTCACTGGCCAGTTGATTGTTTAGAACATTGAACCTAAAGGAGCATAAATTTCCTATCATGTCAGCTAGACTTGTATTAAGAGTTAGAAGACAAATGTTACAGTTTTATGTTGTCTTCACTATCTCCATCTTATTCAGATTTGTGCAATATCACATACACACACACACACACACACACACACACACACACACATGCACACGGGGGGGGGGTGCTCCTACCCCAAACCATTTTTACTGTTTTGTAACCTTGGGAGTTTTGCTGTCCTGACTAGCAACCTCCAAGGTTTTAGACATTTTGTGTTTGAATACTCAAATTCTGATTAAGCTGCATGTTTTTATTCATTGGGGATCCCAAATATTATCAATGGCAGACAGTGAGCTGGGCCTGAAGATGTAATATGTCACTATGCAGGGCTGAGCCCTAAAGTCAAATTTATTGGTGGGAAATACAGGGCAGGATACATCAAGAGTCTCATAGCAAACTGCATGTGTGGTAAAGATTTATGTTTAAAACTATTTTATTTTATTTTATTTTCATTTTTACTTTGGAGAACTGCAGCAGTTATCCTTCTGCACAAGGGTGAGTCATTAACAGACCCCAGAAACTACAGATCCATAAGTTTGACTAGTCCCATATGCAAAGCCATGGAAGGAATTATCATGGAAATGATTAATAAATACATAGATAACCTTCAAACACTAGACCCAACCTAGTTTGATTTTGCCAAGGGCAGATCATTCCTACTCAACCTGATGTACTTCTTTGTGAAGGTTACCAAGGCAATGGATGAGGACAAAATGGTGCATACTGCCTACCTTGGCCTGGCTAAGCCATTTAATACTAGCATTTTAAACAAACGTATGGATATTGGCATAAACCCATATGTTACAAATTGGATAGCCAGCAGGTTCTCAGGTAGTACCCAGGAAGTTAGGATAGGAGAGACTACCTCCACCAACAGTCCAATTACTAGTGGAGTCCCTCAAGGTTCTGTACTGGATCCACTCCTTTTTGGCATCTGCTTCTTGAACTTCAAGGCCAATGTCATGGGCCTCTGGCTGACCAAGTTTGCAGATGATTGCAAACTAGGAGCAGTCACAGAATCTTCCAAGACACTAATATCCTACAGGAAGGACTAATACAGACAAATGACTGGTGCTAAAGCCACAGATTAAACCTCAGTGGCATGAAATGTATAATAGAACTATTTGGGAAGTCAGACACCCTATTAAATTACCACATCAATAGCACACCAATAAGAATAGAACTGGTAGTCTGGAATTTGCGGACATATGTGGATAGTAACCTGGCTTTCAACCAACATGTGTCTAAAGTAGTAAGAAAATCATTCTGTGCTGCTCGACTTACAAGCAAGGGCATGGCATCTAGTATTGAGTATAATGTCTCATTTGGTATCTACCTGACAAGGCACATGGAACAACTTTAATGTCCACAGAGGTTTCTCACAAAAAGAATACAGGTTGGAAACAGCATGTCCTGTACAGATTGCCTGAAAGCCATATCTCTGTACTCTGTTTCCTGCAGACTGTTGAGAGGTGATCTATGTCTGGCATACAAGGCATCCTTGGATCCCACTCTGATATACCTTTTGCATATCCGCAAAATGCATAGCATACGAAATACTCAATTGAGGATATAAACTTTGCTTGTGACATAAATAGGACATGTCAGAGGGACAGGTTTGTGTCTCAGAGAATTCCTCTTACCTGGAACAGGCTTTCCATCAATGTAAAGCAGTGTTTCTTCCCTAACCCAATTCAAGAGAAATCTGGACCAGTAGATGGGTAATTGGAAGTATACCCCTGGTCTGGCACCTATGTTTCTAATGGACAGAGGAAGCCTGTATATCTTGCTCTAGTTTACATATACCCCTTAATATAACCTCTAAGCCACACAAACTTTTTTGCAGGATGCCATTGGGATGCTTGCTTAGGCTCATAAATATCCCAGTGGTCATCCGCCTAGTATACACCTATGCACCTATTTATTTATTTTGTGGCAGCTAGCCTCCACACCTCTTGCTGCTTATTTTAACCTCTCATTTAATATGAGAAAAGGCAAATGCATATTTTATTTTCACAAAAATAAAGTGACTGTCTTTCTCCTTTTTTTTTTCTTGGTACAAACAACAGTTGTGAAACACTGTGCCCAAGCTTCTTTGACTTGAGCACAGTGTTTTGGCAAAAGTTACAGCTCCCAGTCCCCCTTTTCTTGGGAATGTTTGAGTGCTATATGAGCATCTGACAGTGCCACCTGGTGGTAAACCAAGATAAACCATCTGCAGACACCACATGCATGCATGTCACACTGCCTTTGTGCTGTTTTACAGTACACATCTTAGTTTTGCTGTTTTTTTAATGGAATTCTTATTTATAGATAGATACAGTGTTACCTGTTACCATATATTGTAACACTTAGTTTACAATGCTTTGGTTCTATATCACGTTGCACTGTTTGATAACTCTGTGTACTGTTCTGCTTTCATAACTCTATTTACTGTATTTTGTCTTTCATACCTCTGCTAGATTATTAATGATTGATATTGCCTTCCCTGTTTGGCAAGGTAGTAACTGAGAGTGGCTATAGGGATTAGCACATCTATTCAATAAACAAATTACTAAATAAGAAAAAAGTGACTGATTATATGACAAGCTCTATTTCTGTATTTTTTTTAAATGTGAAAGATCTGTATTTCACTCTGTATTTTTTAAGAGAATCTGGAAACATGTTGACTTTCAGATGACTTAAAGATGAGTCTCAGCCAGCTATGAGACAATGAATCATGATGCTTATAGACCTGCTCATCTCTAGCACTACAGCTGAATTTCTCTCTGTGAACTGAATGGCTTGGGTTCAAGAACAGCTCTCTACTATTCAAGGTGCAATCAGAAACAGAAATACTGAACATCCAATGGTAGCTATCCTTCCTGGGAGCAAAGCTGTATAGGCATCACTCACAGTCTGACCCCAACCTGCTGGTGGAGGTACGAACGAAAAACTGCTGTCCATGTCTGCAATAAGTTGTGGCCTTTAGACAACAATAATCCTGTGTCATTTTCTTTATAAAACAGAAAGGTTATATCCCTCTAGCAGCCTCTGATCAACTATTGATGTTCATCTGTTTTCTAGCAACATTAAAAATCGCTTATGGGGCTCAATATTTCTGAGAAAGATGGAGAAGCAGGAGATATCCAAGTCTTTCAGACATATTCATTTGAGAGTGGAAAAGAGGGTGCTAAGATAATGCCTAGATTACAACAACCTCAGTTTTATAACAATGAAAAAGGCATATAGTTCTTAGGACTTCAAGTTATACTTGCAAAAAAATATTGTAATGTATCAGAGACTGCCTAATCTCCCTAGATTCTGGGAACCAGGTAGCCTTAGTTTTATCTAAAATGTACTTTTCAAAATTTGTCAGAAATTCAGTAAGCATCCTGAGTTTTCTTTATTGATATACACTCCCTGTAGAGTTGATTAATAAGACTGAACATGCAGGGTGCTCCAGAGGATTCATGACACTAGACTGGTTTCACAAATTAACTCACGTTAATGCTGCCATGCCTAGAAGGAAAATGTTGTCCAGTCAACCGATATTAATAATACTGCTTCAAAATTTAAAATACAAAAACTGAAAATAAAACACATATTAACACAAAACTGTGACTAATATAATACAGTATTTATTTGCAGCACCCAGGAAGTTGCAGCATCTTGCTGTCCTTAACCACATTCCAGATCAGTTGAGAAAAAATTATTATCGAGTGCTAGTGCGGTCTCCAGGATAAAGCACTATGGTGAAGGGGATGGTTTTTATACATGTGTCAGACACCTAAGGTGGTAGCAGGAAAGGGTGTCTGTAATGGGAAGAGGGTGTGCACCTACGAGCATCTTGCAGTTGGTCTTTGGCAAAGGTTAGGGACACATGGAGAGGGTGTGGCCCTAAGGAGGAATAGATGAAGGGACATTGACTGCATCACCACAGAGGCAGGATGATACCGCAGCACATCCCTATTGCATGTCTAACCAGAGATGCTTAACAAGGGTGTGCAGAGGGACAGGGAAGGTTAGCTAATAACAGAAACACTGACTGGCAGCTGTGAGAAACTGTGCCAGAGTCCTCGACCTCCTCGTTTGCCCTGTACTGGGGCAGGAATAGCCTGTGGGAGGCTAAAGCAGATCTGGTATAGTTGAGGAATGAGAACAGGTGCAGGTGGCTGCTGATCGAGGGAGCTAAAAGAAACTAAACAAATCTTCTCCCAACATAAAAGGTTTAGTCCTCTATTCTGGCTCTCAGGACATGCACATATTTTAGAAATCCGAGGAAATGTCTTTCTACTTAGAAGCCCTATTTTTGGAAGACTTGCTCTGTTTGTGTGTATGATAGGAGCCTATTTTTATGGTTCTCTCAGATCTCATAGTACAGGCAGACCCCTGGAACCCCACATCCATGTGGGACCTACAAGCTATCCTGCTATCCCCCCTGGATTGTAAGGACATCCTGGGGGGCTCAATTGTCTCTTTTCCATCTGGGGAGGTTCATTTTGAGATGCCCTACCCACTTTTCCCTTTCCCTGCCCAACACTTGTTGACTATGTTTGAGGTGATTCCCCTCTTCGGACCACACCTCCCTTAAGGATCATAATTGACAAATGTCCATCCCTTCCTGTCACTCCAGCAGACACCAAAGCCACTAATCACACCTGGCTCAGCTGGGACATAGACAGGCCTTTAGTGATCTATGTCACAAGTGTCACTGGTATGAGCCTAGGATTTGGTGTAAATATAGCTTTCCAAAAATAATAAGAAAAAATGTAAAGGATGTAACTCTGATACATTAATTCTCCTGCAAGAACATTACAGTATAAAAATGTTTGCCAACATAAAAAATATAGCATATTGGTGAGCTAGCACAATATATCCTGTGAAGGGATCACTCACTGTAGAGTGGAGAACCACCAGTATTTTTGAAACTGAACAAACTGTAATCCAGGTTGAATTAACGCATCAATAAACTAGCCACTTCCAAGAGTAATATGACTGGCTTCAGCAATAAAGAATGAAATAAATAAAATAAAATTACATCATTTAGCCAACTAGGCATTCTTAAAAAAAATATATGATGTAAAAAAATGGTAAATATTCTGACTTTTTCCTTTAAATTTTAGCACATCTCATTGCAAAAACCAAGTTAATTATTTGGTGTGCTGTACATTGTACACATCTGGCTACACCCTTATTCTAGACAGCCTTAGATGCTACTTCTAGTTTTCTGTGGTGATATTTTGCTGTTTATTTGCCCACAACAGTTAAATGCCATGGTAACTGTAGCAGTCGTCTTTTACAAGATTCTTGGATAGGCATCAGCATACACCACCACTTGTGTGCAAATATATTTACATGCAGGAGTTTTTTACATATGTACTCTAGGTTTGCTCTCTTTTTACAATTAGTCATAAAGAGAAAATGAATATATAAACCTGTAACAGGCACATACATCAGTTTATACAACAACGGAGACATATTCTTTAATGATATACTTCCTGAAAGCTACATGATATTTAATTTACATTTGGCATTATTCTCTTCCAGCCCAGCATCCTTGAACTAACTCTAGAGTTAAGTACCTGATTCTAAATTATTTATTAAAACACATTCCGCCCTTTGTAAGTCAAACCTTTACAGGACTTTCAAAACAAAGACAAGCTTGTTTTCTGGATGAACCCTTTGTTCGGACTTCACTGCTTTCTGCATTCCTGGATTATCACTGAAGACGAGGCCTGGGCATCATACTTTATGACTGAAAATGACCTGGCATTCCTGATGAATTATGGGTCTTTTCCTTCCTTCTTTGGAAATGTGTCTGGTAATTTCTGATCTTAAGGTCTGCTGTGGGTCATCCATCTTTGGATATGGCACTGATTCCTCATATTCAGTATGGTAAGAGATTGTCCATAAACAGACTTTTGAAAATTCAGGTACTTGGTAACACCTGACAAGCCATCAGGTTAGTTAACACTCCTGATCTGATCCAAATGCTTTATGAAGGCATGTCCAGTGCCAGTTTACTATTTTGTAGTACTCTAGCTAGCACATTATCTTTCTGGCAAAACCTGTCAGGGACCATCAACTCACAAGCCCTTTGCCTTCCACATGTTTCCTAAAACCAAGTCCAAGTTTCAGCAAATATTTCATGACATTAAACTTTGGTTCAGAAACAACATGGCAACTGTTGCATTAACTTATTTATTATTTTGAAACCCCCTGCCTGCTATCAGACCTCTGTTTTGCTTGTTAATTGCCCACCTACCAGTACAAGAGCCAATCAAGAGGGAACGCCATCTAGGCGATATCAGTGCTGGCTTGTTGTTTCCTTTTGCAGCCTTATTCCACTGTAAATATCCAGTAACAGGGTCAGGATTCAGTGTGCATCATTGAGGGCATGTTACTTGCTTAAGTGTGTGACATAAAGGGTTAGGACAGGCTCACAATCCCTTGAAGCTACTGCTGCCATTTGGTCACTAGCCTACATCAGGGATTTATCCATAGGAATGTGCACCCTTGCTATGTGCCCCCACACCCTTACCCTAAGGAGAAGGGAGACAGCTAAGCTTTCACACTCTTGTTCCCTCACACCATCTCCAGAAGGTGCCTGAAGTACTACTCAAACTTGGGTTATAGTCAGGGATTTATCATCCTACTCCAATGGAGCTGGCATATATTGCATTTATGATTGTGTGACTCACATTTCAGAAGGCTGACAGATGATTATCCACTTAATGTCACAATGTTATTTAGGCTAACAGTGTTCATATCCTCAATGAATGCTTATTCAGTTCACTGTAATATCTAATTATGACAGGATGGTAGGGGTGCAGGCATAAAATGAATAATACCATACTGTTTCAGGAATGTTTAAAACTCTTCTGATGTGAATTCTGAGCACTTTCTCTCTTTTCGGTTTCCTTTAAAGCTTGAGGGAGGACATCTGCCTTGCCTACAAACCTTTGAAGGATCCAGTCCTGTGTGACCTTTTGCACATCCACAAAGCAGACAACACCCTCAACATTCACTAAAACTAAACAAACTTCCATCACAACTAGATCTACTAGTGAGATAGAGATCGCTCTGAAAGAATCTTCCTCTGTGGAATAGACTTCACATAAACGTAAAACTAAGCATGTCCCTCATCATCTTCACCTGAATGAATGGGTGGGAAGTAAATTCACCAGGCCCTCTCAAACCCTCACTGAAAGGAGATAAAATTAAGTATTAGTTACTTCTTGTTGTAGGAAAGTGATGAAATGAAATCTGGAAGTTAGGCTGCAAAAGATCTATCAGATCAATAGCCTAATATGAACCTCAAATATTAACAATCAGTTTGCTCATGCAGTCTATTTCTTGCACATGTAGCCCTTAACACTGATAAACTTTTCACTTTCTTTTATAATCTAACCCTCACCACTAAATATCCTGCTTTATAGTTTCAAATGTACTATTATCATATCACTGACCCAGAACTCTTCCCCACCCACTGTCAGTGATTAGAACCCAATTAGGAGCCTGCACCCACTTACTACAGAAGATTATCTATGAACAGATAACCGAATACTTCACAAAATGTTACATCCCTTGTGACAGGCAATATGATTTTCATATCAAACGTTAGCACCCTGATTGTCATCTACAGCTGAACAAACAGACCATATTTTCATAACAATTGTGCAAGATGTGCTAAATGGCACAATCTTTCTTGATGACACAAATACCTTTGATACTGCTGACTATGCTATGCTGCTTCACAGATTAGCTAACACTCGGTTATCTAGTGACACTGCAGACTATGCTATCCTAGATTAGCTGATACTTGGTTCTCTAGTGACAAGACTATGCTATGCTGCTTCACAGATTAGGTGATATTTGGTTCTCTAGTGATACTGCAGACTATGCTGTCCTACTTCACAGATTAGCTGATACTCGGTTCTCTAGTGATACTGCAGACTATGCTATGCTGCTTCACAGATTAGCTGATATTTGGTTCTCTAGTGATACTGCAGACTATGCTATGCTGCTTCACAGATTAGCTAATACTCAGTTCTCTAGTGATACTGCAGACTATGCTGTCCTACTTCACAGGTTAGCTGATAATTGGTTCTCTAGTGATACTGCAGACTATGCTATCCTACTTCACAGATTAGCTGATACTCGGTTATCTAGTGATACTGCAGACTATGCTATCCTACTTCACAGATTAGCTGATACTTGGTTCTCTAGTGATACTGCAGACTATGCTGTCCTACTTCACAGATTAGCTGATAATTGGTTATCTAGTGATACTGCAGACTATGCTATCCTACTTCACAAATTAGCTGATACTCGGTTCTCTAATGATACTGCAGAATATGCTATCCTTATTCACAAATTAGCTGATACTCGGTTCTCTAGTGATACTGCAAACTATGCTGTCCTACTTCACAGATTAGCTGATACTCCATTATCTAGTGATACTGCAGACTAGCTATCCTACTTCACAGATTAGCTGATACTTGGTTCTCTAGTGATACTGCAGCCTATGCTATCCTACTTCACAGATTAGTTGCTAATCGGTTAACTAGTGATACTGCAGATTATGCTGTCCTACTTCACAGATTAGCTGATACTCGGTTCTCTAGTGATACTGCAGACTATGCTATCCTACTTCACAGATTAGATGATACTCAGTTCTCTAGTGATACTGCAGACTATGCTGTCCTACTTCACAGATTAGATGATACTCGGTTCTCTAGTGATGTTTTGCAGTAGTACCAAATGTATCTTACTGCTAGTGCCCTCAGATTCCTTGTCCAGGAGAAACATTCCATTACAGGAACAATACAAAAAGCTGTCCCTCATGGTTTGGTAGTGGGACCACTCTTTTTCTCAATTTTCTCACTCATCATAACCTCATCTGGAATATCTCACAGACTAATTGCTTTCTTTATGCTGATACAGTGCTCACCAAAGGAAAAAAAAAAAACACTTTTCCCATTGTTTTGCGGGATGATTTTAAATCAATATGGAATTGACTTCATAACAACAAATTAACTTCAACACAGAAAAAAAAGTCACATTATATGGTACTCTGCAAAAACATGAACATACACCCTACATTATTAAAGATCTCTAGGAAAAAAACACCTTCCATGAAACAAGAAACAAAAATACCTAGCAATCATCCCTGACCCTCATTTATCTTTTTACTAAGGTTATATTATAAAATGTCAACCTTACTCACTGTAGGAACTAGACATTCTCTTGCTATAAATGTACTTTTTCACATACTTGAATATAGGCTCATTATTATTTATTTTATTTATTTATTTATTTTACATTTGTTGACCGGGCTAGTCCAGCTGGATTAATGTCCATTTTCAGTGGAGGCCCGGGGAGAAAAGCTCCAGAGGTTAAAAACAGTTATTGGAAATACATAAAAAGACGAAGTACAAATGTATTATACAAAGGGAAAAAAATGTAAGTACAAATATTAAAGATCTTAACTAATCAGAATCATTCTAGGTCAGTAAGAAGTGAGGTCAGAGGTTAGCAACTAGCAAAACAATATAATAAGGTATCAAATCATAAACACAAACAATTCCTGTGTTTTTTTTTTTTTTTTTTTTTTTTTTTCTAGTGAGTTAAGTGATATTTACAATAAAGGGATAATATCTCAGTTGAAGTAGAAGATGAAATACAAGTGGATAAAAAAAGTTTATAACAAACATAAGGGTGCCAACAGGCTAGTCTGGGTTGGTACAAGAGCAAAGCCAGAATTTATTAAGATGTATTAAAAGTTGTTTCTTAAATAGTGAGAGAGTAGGCAAAGAGGACAAACCAGATGGAAGATTATTCCATATTTTACCTACTGAGTTAGAGAAGAGGCAATTGCCTGCAGAATTCATAATTTTGGTAATATTAACAAGTGATTTATCAGAGGAACGTAGTTGTTTCAGGTTGATATAAGGAGTCAGGAGGTTAGAAAGAGCTGGTATTTTAGAAGGTTGGTATAGAATTTTGTGTGCTATTAAGAGTTGTTGAAAAATGAGCTTGTTAGGGAGTTCTAGCCAGTGTAGTTGTTTTAGGTTTAGACAGTGGTGAGCTCTAAATTGGGAGGTGGTGGCAAAGCAGGCAATATTGTAGTAAGATGTAGTAAGTTTCTTAAGGTTACTTTTAGATAGATTAGTGTAAACAGAGGAAGCATACAAAAGGGTAGAGATAAGGTGTGTTTGGGCTAAGGTTATCCTAGCTTCAGGTGTGAGGAAGGGCTTTATTCTGTATAGGGATCCAATCTTTTTATTAACAGCTTTTATTGTGGTGTTGATGTGGCAATCATAGTTGAGATTATTATCGATAATAACACCAAGAAGTTTAGTTGAGGAGTCAGGAGAGATTATGGTGTTGTCAGTTGCAGTAATACAGAAGTTTATCAAAGTAGATTTACGGGTAGGTGAGAAGAGTAATAATTTAGTTTTCTTGGGGTTAAGGAGTAGACAGCGATTGGAGAACCACTGTTCAACAGTTGAGAAGGCTGATTGTGTTTGAAACTGGAGTTCTGTTTGAGAAGAGGCAGTGCAAATTATAGTGGAGTCATCTGCATATTGTATGCAGGTAGTATTGGGTAAAGATGATTGAAGGTCATTAATAAAGATAGAAAATAGAAGTGGGCCTAGGATAGACCCTTGAGGTACTCCTAAAGAGATAGGAAGGAGAGTAGAGAGAGAATTTTTCCAGAGTACAGCTTGCTGACGATTTGCAAGATAGGAAGAGAACCAGGTAAGGGAAGAAGGCTCCAGGGCCAGAGATTTTAATGTGTGCAAGAGAAGTGTATGATTAACCATGTCAAAGGCTTTTGATAGGTCTATGAAAAGCGAAGATGTAAGTTTATTGTTGTTACGGTTTAAGTTAATAGTGTTGGTGAAGGAGAGAAGAGCTGTAGTAGTACTGTGATCAGGTCTAAAACCATGTTGAGTGTCAGCTAGAAGGCTATTCTTGAGGAGGTGGTTGAGCATTTCTTTGTCTTCTACTCAGACACCTGTTTATTTCAATCTAAAGAAAACAAAATTGTCATTTTACATGCTTTCTGGATCATAGTTATTACAGCAATTTGCAGATCAAGTCATGGTATGAGCCTGTTACTCATGCAGGCATTGGAATCCTCCCACCAGTCTCTCTCACCAACACACACACACTCTCGCACCACAGTCCCTATATGTGTCACTACCCTCCTGTGTTTCTTCCCACCTCCATAATACTTTAGTGCCATTATAGCACATATGTATTAGGCCCTCAGGGTCTAGTGTATCCCTCTACTCCCCAATTATGTTACAATGTCAGTGCCATTGCAACACTTTAGAGTCATCCCTGGTAGTGGTTCCCTCATCCCCCCATCACGCTTATGAAGTCTGTACTGTTACAGCATTTCACTGTATCCCTGATGCATTCCCCTACCCCATCTCTGTATTACTGTTGTTGACATTATGGAACTTCAGAATGTGTCCAGGGGTACCCTTACCCTCATTATGCTGTTCTGTGCCTTAGGGCACTTTATGGAGTATTCCCCGGTGTCTAATGTATTCCCCCAGAAACCGGACCACCCAGTAGCTTTGGTGATATTACAGCACTTTAAAGGTGAATCACTGATGTCTAGTGTACCTCCACCACTCCCTACTGTAAAGTCAATGCCATCACAGCACTTAAAATCTTCACTGTTCTCCAGTGGTTACTCTGACTCCCTCATTCCCCTTAATAACGTATGTGCCGGTACTGTACTGTAGAGTGTGTATTGCCCACCCGCTGAACTCAATTAGAATTTTGATGATGGTACAATACTGTGGCATTTATACCCACTTACCCTGTGATCCCCATAGTAATGTTGGTGCTGGTACAGCACTGTAGAGTGTAAATCCACTGACCCTGTGATCCCAATATTAACATTGGTGCTGGTACAAAACTGTAAAGTGTATATCCACATACCATGTGATCCTCATTGTAACGCTGGTGCTGTTACAACACTATAGAGTGTATATCCACTTACCCTGTGATCCCTATAGTAATGTTGGTGCTGGTACAGCACTGTAGAGTATATATCCCCTTACCCTGTGAGCCTCATAGTAATGTTGGTGCGGGTACAACACTGCAGAGTGTATATCCACTTACCTTGTGATCCCCATAGTAAAATTGGTGCTAGTACAACACTGTAGAGTGTATATCCACTTTTCCTGTGATCCCCATAGTAACATTGGTGCTGGTACAACACTGTAGAGTAAATCCAGTTACACTGTGATCCCCATAGTAATACTGGTGCTGGTACAAAACTGTAGAGTGTATATCCACTACACCTGGGATCCCCATAGTAACGCTGGTGCTAGTACAACACTGTAGAGTTTATATCTTGTGATCCCCGTAGTTTTAATATATCTTGTGATCCCCATAGTTGCAATGATGCTTGTACAACACTATAGAGTGTATATCCACTTACCCTGTGAAACCATTGTAACGGTGGTGCTGGTACAACACTGTAGAGTGTATATCCACTTACCCTGTTATCCCCATAGTTATGATGATGCTGGTAAAACACTATAGAGTGTATATCCACTTACCCTGTAATCCCCATAGTAACGTTGGTTCTGGTACAACACTGTAGAGTGTATATCCACTTACTCTGAGATACCCATAGTATCGTTGGTGCTGGTACAACACTGTAGAGTGTATATTCACTTATCCTGTGATCCTCATAGTAACGTTGGTGCTGGTACAACACTGTAGAGTGTATATCCACTTACCATTTGATCCCCATAGTAATGTTGGTGCTGGTAAAACACTGTAGAGTGTAAATCCACTTACTCTGCGATCCCCATAGTAACGTTGGTGCTGATACAGTACTGTAGAGTGTCTATCCACTTACACTGTGATCCCCATAGTAATGTTGATGCTGATACAACTCTGTAGAGTATATATCCACTTACCCTGTGATCCCCATAGTAACACTGGTGCTCGTACAACACTGTAGAGTGTATGTCCACTTACCCTGTGACCCCATAGTAACGTTGGTGCTGGTACAATACTGTAGAATGTATAACCACTTACCCTGTGATCCCCACAGTAACGGTCCTGGTACAACACTGTAGAGTGTATATCTACATACCCAGTGAACCTGATAATAACGTTGGTGCTGGTACAACACTGTAGAGTGCATATCCACTTACCCTGTGATCTCCATAGAAACATTGGTGCTGGTACAACACTGTAGAGTGTATATCCACTTATCCTGTAACTGCCATAGTAACGGTCCTAGTTCAACACTGTAGAGTGTATATACACTTACCCTGTGATCCCCATAGTAATGTTGGTGCTGGTACAACACTGTAGAGTTTACGTCTTGTGATCCTCATAGTAACGTTGGTGCTGGTACAACACTGTAGAGTGAATATCCACTTACTGTGTGATCCCCGTAGTAAAGTTAGTGCTGGTAAAATACTCTAGAGTAATAAATCCACTAAAGCTGGGATCCCCATACTAACGTTGGTGCTGGTACAAAAATGAAGAGTTTATATTTAGTGATCCACGTAGTTACGATGGTGCTGGTACAACATTATAGAGTTTATATCCACTTACCCTATGATTCCCAAAGTAATGTTGGTGCTGGTACAACACTGTAGAGTGTATATCCACTTACCCTGTGATACCCACAGTAACTGTGCTCGTATTACACTGTAGAGTGTATATCCACTTACCTTGTGATCCCCATAGAAACGTTGGTGCTGGCACAACACTGTATAGTGTATATCCACTTACCCTGTGATCCCCATAGTAATGTTGCTGGTGGTACAACAGTGTAGAGTGTATATCCACTTACCCTGTGATCCCCATAGTAACGTTGGTGCTGGTACAACACTGTAGAATGTAGATCCACTTACCCTCTGATCCCCATAGCAATGTTGATGATGGTACAACACTGTAGGGTGTATATCCACTTACCCTGTTGTCCCCATAGTTACATTGGTGCTGGTACAATACGGTAGAGTGTATATCCACTTATCCTGTGATCCCCATAGTAACGTTGGTGCTGGTAGAACACTGTAGAGTGTATTTCCACTTACCCTGTAATCCCCATAGTAAAGTTGGTGCTGGTACAACACTGTAGAGTGTATGTCCACTTACCCTGTAATGCTCATAGTAACGTTGGTGCTGGTACACCACTGTAGAGTGTATATCCACATACCCTGTGATCCCAATAGTAACGCTGGTGCTGATACAACACTTTAGAGTTCATATCTTGTGATACCCATAGTAACGCTGGTGATGATACAACAGTGTAGGGTGTATTTCACTAACCCTGTGATCCCCAAAGTAACGTTGGTGCTGGTACAACACTGTAGAGTGTATATCCACTTACTCTGTGATCCCTGTAGTAACACCGATGCTGGTATAACACTGTAGAGTTTATATCCACTTACCCAGTGATTTCCATAGTAACTTGGTGCTGGTACAACACTGTAAAGTGTATATCAACTTGCCATGTGATCCCCATAATAACATTCATGCTGGTACAACACTGTATAGTGTATATCCACTTAATCTGTGATCCCCAAAGTAATGGTGCTGGTACAACACTGTAGAGTGAATATCACTAAACATAAGATCCCCATAGTAACATTGGTGCTGATACAACACTAGAGAGTGTATATCCACTTACCTTGTGATCCCCATATTAATGTTGGTGCTGGTACAACAATGTAGAGGGTATATCCACTTACCTTGTGATCCCCACAGTAATGGTGCTGGTGCTACACTGTAGAGTGTATATCCACTTACTCTGTGATCCCATTAGAAACATTGCTGCTGGCACAACACTGTATAATGTATATCCACTTACCGTGTGATCCCCATAGTAATGTCTGTAGTGGTACAACAGTATAGAGTGTATATCCACTTACCTTGTGATCCCCATAGTAATGTTGGTGCTGGTACAATACTTTAGAGTGTATATCCACTTACCCTCTGATCCCCATACTAACACTGATGAAGGTACAACACAGTAGAGTGTATATCCACTTACCCTGTTGTCCCCATACTTACGTTGGTGCTAGTACAACATGGTAGAGTGCCTATCCACTTACTCTGTGATCGTCATAGTAACATTGGCGCTGGTGCAACAATGTAGAGTGTATTTCCACTTACCCTGTGATCCCCATAGTAAAGCTGGTGCTGGTACAATACTGTAGAGTGTAAATCCACATACCCTGTGATCCCCATAGTAATGTTGGAGCTGATACAACACTTTAGAGTTTATATCTTGTGATGCCCATAGTAACGTTGGTGATGGTACAACAGTGTAGGGTCTATTTCACTAACCCTGTGATCCCCATAGTAATGCTGGTGCTGGTACAACACTGTAGAGTGTATATCCACTTACTCTGTGATTCCCTTAGTAACATTGATGCTGGTACAACACTGTAGAGTGTATATCCACTTGCCCTGTGATCCCCATAGTAGCGTTTGTGCTGGTACAACACTGTAGAGTGTATATCCACTTGCCCTGTGATCCCCATAGTAACATTCATGCTCGGAAAACACAGTATAGTGTATATCCACTTACTCTGTGATCCCCAAAGTAAAGGTGCTGGTACAACACTGTAGAGTGCATATTCACTAAACCTAGGATCTCCATAGTAACGTTGGTGCTGGTACAACACTGTAGAGTTATATCTTGTGATCCCTGTAATTACGATGGTGCTGGCACAATACTGTAGAGTGTATATCCACTTACTTTGTCATTCCCATAGTAACGTTTGTGCTGGTACAACACTGTACAGTGTATTTCCACTTACACTGTGATCCACATAGTAACGTTGGTGCTGGTACAACACTTTAAAATGTATATCCACTTAACATGTGATACCATAAAAATGTTGGTTCTGGTCCAACACTGTAGAGTGTATATCCACTTACCCTGTGAATCCCATAGTAATGTTGGCGCGGGTACAACACTGTAGAGTGTATATCCACTTACCCTGTGATTACCATAGTAATGTTGGTTCTGGTACATCACTGTAGAGTTTATATCTTGTGATTCCCCATAGTAACGTTGGTGCTGGTACAACACTGTAGAGTGTACATCCAATTACTCTGTGATCCCCATAGTAACATTGGGGCTGGTACAACACTGTAGAGGGTATATCTACTTACTCTGTGATCCCCATAGTAACATTAGTGTTTCTACAACCCTGTAGATCATATATCCACTTACCCTGTGATCCCCATAGTAACGTTGGTGCTGTTACAACACAGTAGAGCATATGTGCACTTAACCTGTGATCCCTAGAGTAACGTTGGTGCTGGTAAGATACTGTAGAGTGTATATCCACTTACACTGTGATCCCTATAGTAACGTTGGTGCTGGTTCAACACTGTAGAGTGTATATCCATTTAACCTGTGATACCCATAGTAACGTTGGTGCTGGTACAGCACTGTAGAGTGTATATCCACTTACCCTGTGATCCCAATAGTAACATTGGTGGTGGTACAACACTGTAGAGGTCCTGGTACAACCCTATAGATTGTATATCCACTTACTCTGTGATCCCCATAGTAATGTTGGTTCTGGTACAACACTGTAGAGTTTATATCTTGTGATCCCCATAGTAACATTAGTGCTGGTACAACACTGTAGAGTGTATATCCACTTACTTTGTGATCCCCATAGTAACGTTGGTGCTGGTTCAATACTGTAGAGTGTATATACACTTACTCTGAGATCCCCATAGTAACATTTGCACTGGTACAACACTGTAGAGTGTATATCCACTTACCCTTTGATCCCTATAGTAATGCTGGTGCTGTAACAACACTGTAGAGTGTATATCCACTTACATTGTGATCCCCATAGTAAGATTTGTGCTGGTACAGCACTGTAGAGTGTACATCTACTTATCCTGTGATCCCCATAGTAACGATGGCGCTGGTACAACACTGTAGAGTGTATATCCACTTACCCTGTGATCCCCATAGTAATGTTGGTGCTAGTACAACACTATAGAGATTATGTACACTTACCCTGAGATCCCCGTAGTAACTTTAGTGCTGGTACAACACTGTAGAGTGTATAACCACCTACTCTGTGATCCCCATAGTAACGTTGGTGCTGGTAAAATACTCTAGAGTAATAAATCTACTAAAGCTGGGATCCCCATACTAACGCTGGTGCTGGTACAACAATGAAGAGTTTATATTTTGTGATCCCCATAGTTACGATGGTGCTGGTAAAACACTATAGAGTTTATATCCACTTACCCTATGATTCCCATAGTAATGTTGGTGCTGGTACAACACTATAGGGTGTATATCCACTTACCCTGTGATCCCCATATTAATATTGGTGCTGGTACAACACTGTAGAGTGTATATCCACTTACCCTGTGATAACCACAGTAACGGTGCTGGTACTACACTGTAGAGTGTATATCCATTTACCCTGTGATCCCCATAGAAACATTGTTGCTGGCAAAACACTGCATAGTGTATATCCACTTACCCTGTGATCCCCATAGTAATGTTGGTGGTGGTACAATAGTGTAGAGTGTATATCCACTTACCCTGTGATCCCCATAGTAACGTTAGTGCTAGTACAACACTGTAGAGTGTACTTCAACTTACCCTGTGACCCCATAGTAAAGTAGGCGCTGGTACAACACTGTAGAGTGTATATCCACTTAATCTGTGATGCCCATAGTAAAGTTGGTGCTGGTACAACACTGTAGAGTGTATATCCATATATCCTGTGATCCCCATAGTAACGTTGGTGATGGTACAACAGCGTAGGGTGTATTTCACTAACCCTGTGATTCCCATAGTAATGCTGGTGCTGGTACAGCACTGTAGAGTGTATATCCACTTACTCTGTGATCCCCGTAGTAACATTGATGCTGGTACAACATTGTAGAGTGTATATCCACTTACCCTGTGATCCCCATAGTAACATTCATGCTGGTACAACAATGTGTAGTGTATATCCACGTACTCTGTGATCCCAAAGTAGCAGTGCTGGTACAACACTGTAGAGTGCATATCCACAAAACCTAGGATCCCCATAGTAACATTGGTGCTGGTACAACACTATAGAGTTTATATCCACTTACCTTGTGATCCCCATATTAATGTTGGTGCTGGTGCAACACTGTAGAGTGTATATCCAATTACCCTGTGATCCCCACAGTAATGGTGCTAGTACTACATTGTAGAGTGTATATCCACTTACCTTGTGATGCCCATAGAAACATTGGTGCTGGCACAACACTGTATAGTGTATATCCACTTACCCTGTGATCCCCATAGTAATGTAAGAGGTGGTACAACAGTGTAGAATGTATCTCCACTTATCCTGTGATCCCAGTAGTAATGTTGGTGCTGGTACAAAACTGTAGAGTGTTTATCCAGTTTTCCTCAGATCCCCATAGTAACATTGATGATGGTACAACACTGTAGAGTGTATATCCACTTACCCTGTTGTCCCCATAGTTACATTGGTGCTGGTACAACACTGTAGAGTGTATATCCACTTGCCCTGTGATCCCCATAGTAGCGTTTGTGCTGGTACAACACTGTAGAGTGTATATCCACTTGCCCTGTGATCCCCATAGTAACATTCATGCTAGTACAACACTGTATAGTGTATATCCACTTACTATGGGATCCCCAAAGTAACGGTGCTGGTGTAACACAGTAGAGTGCATATCCACTAAACCTACGATCCCCATAATAACGTTGGTGCTGGGACAACATTGTAGAGTGTATATCGATCCCCATAGTAACGTTGGTGATGGTACAACACTGTAGAGTGTATATTCACTTACCCTGTGATCCCAATAGTAACATTGGTGGTGGTACAACACTGTAGAGTGTATATACACTTACCCTATGATCCCATAGTAGTGTTGGTGCCCGTACAACACTGTAGAGTGTATATACACTTACCCTATGATCCCATGGTAACGCTGGTCCTGGTACCACCCTGTAGAGTGTATATCCACTTACTCTGTGATCCCCATAGTAATGTTTGCACTGGTACAACACTGTAGAGTGTATATCCACTTACCCTGTGAATCCCATAGTAATGTTTGCGCTAGTACAACACTGTAGAGTGTATATCCACTTACCCTGTGATCACCATAGTAATGTTGGTTCTGGTACAATACTGTAGAGTGTATATCCAATTACTCTTTGATCCCCAAAGTAACATTGGTGCTGGTACAACACTGTAGAGTGTATATCTACTTACTCTGTGATCCCCATAGTAACATTGGTGCTGGTACAACACTGTAGAGTGTATATCTACTTACTCTGTGATCCCTATAGTAACGTTGGTGCTGGTTCAACACTGTAGAGTGTATATCCACTTAAACTGTGATACCCATAGTAACGTTGGTGATGGTACAACACTGTAGAGTGTATATCTACTTACTCTGTGATCCCCATTGTAACACTGATGCTTCTACAACCCTGTAGAGCATATATCCTCTTACCCTGTGATCCCCATAGTAATGCTGGTGCTGCTACAACACAGTAGAGTGTATATGCCCTTAACCTGTGATCCCTAGTGCAACGTTGATGCTGGTAAGACACTGTAGAGTGTATATCCACTTACACTGTGATCCCTATAGTAACGTTGGTGCTGGTTCAACACTGTAGAGTGTATATCCACTTACTGTGATTCATAGTAGTATTGGTGCTGATGCAACACTGCAGAGTGTATATCAAATTACCCTGTGTGATCCCTATAGTAATGTAAGAGGTGGTACAACAGTGTAGAGTGTATATCCACTTATCCTGTGATCTCTATAGTAATATTGGTGCTGGTACAAAACTGTAGAGTGTTTATCCACTTACCCTCAGATCCCCATAGTAACGTTGATGATGGTCCAACACTGTAGAGTGTATATCCACTTACCCTTTTGTCCCTATAGTAATGTTGATGCTGGTACAACACTGTAGAGTGTATATCCACTTACCCTGTGATCCCAATAGTAGTGTTGGTGCCCGTACAACACTGTAGAGTGTATATCCACTTACCCTGTTGTCCCCATATTTATGTCAGTGCAGGTACAACACGGTAGAGTATATATCCACTTATCCTGTAATCCCCATAGTAATGTTGGTGCTGGTACAACACTGCAGAGTGTATATCCACTTACCCTCTGATCACCATAGTAACGTTGATGATGGTACAACACTGTAGAGTGTGTATCCACTTAACCTGTGATGCCCATAGTAAAGTTGGTGCTGATACAACACTTTAGAGTTTATATCTTTACCATAGTAACCACAGTTGATGCTGGTACAACACTGTAGAGTGTATATCCACTTACCCTCTGATCCCCATAGTAATGTTGGTGCTGGTACAACACTGTAGAGTGTATATCCACTTACCCTCTGATCACCATAGTAACGTTGATGATGGTACAACACTGTACAGTGTATATCCACTTACCTGTGATCCCCATAGTAATGTTGGTGCTGGTACAACACTGTAGAGTGTATATCCACTTACCCTGTGATCCCCATAGTAATGTTGGTGGTGGTACAATAGTGTAGAGTGTATATCCACTTATCCTGTAATCCCCATAGTAATGTTGGTGCTGGTACAACACTGCAGAGTGTATATCCACTTACCCTGTTGCCCCCATACTTATGTCGGTGCTGGTACAATACGGTAGAGTGTATATCCACTTACCCTGTGATCCCCATAGTAACATTAGTGCTAGTACAACACTGTAGAGTGTACTTCAACTTACCCTGTGATCCGCATAGTAATGTTGGTGGTGGTACAAGAGTGTAGAGTGTATATCCACTTATCCTGTAATCCCTATAGTAACGATGGTGCTGGTACACACTGTACTGTATATTTACCCTGTGATCCCTATAGTAATGTTGGTGCTGGTACAACACTGTAGAGTGTATATCCACTTACCCTGTGATCCCCATAGTAATGTTGGTGGTACAACACTGTAGAGTGTATATCCACTTATGATCACCATAGTAACGTTGATGATGGTACAACACTGTACAGTGTATATCCACTTACCCTGTTGTCCCCATATTTATGTCAGTGCTGGTACAATACGGTAGAGTGTATATCCACTTATCCTGTAATCCCCATAGTAATGTTGGTGCTGGTACAACACTGCAGAGTGTATATCCACTTACCCTCTGATCACCATAGTAACGTTGGTGATGGTACAACACTGCAGAGTGTATATCCACTTACCCTCTGATCACCATAGTAACGTTGATGATGGTACAACACTGTAGAGTGTATATCCACTTACCCTGTAATCCCCATAGTAATGTTGGTGCTGGTACAACACTGCAGAGTGTATATCCACTTACCCTCTGATCACCATAGTAACGTTGATGATGGTACAACACTGTACAGTGTATATCCACTTACCCTTTGATCCCTATAGTAATGTTGGTGCTGGTACAACACTGTAGAGTGTATATCCACTTACCCTTTGATCTCAATACTAATGCTGGTGCTGTAACAACACTGTAGAGTGTATATCCACTTACCCTTTGATCCCTATAGTAATGTTGATGCTGGTACAACACTGTAGAGTGTATATCCACTTACCCTTTGATCCCAATAGTAATGCTGGTGCTGTAACAACACTGTAGAGTGTATATCCACTTACCCTGTGATCCCATAGTAACGATGGTGCTGGTACAACACTGCAGAGTGTATATCCACTTACCCTCTGATCACCATAGTAACGTTGATGATGGTACAACACTGTAGAGTGTATATCCACTTACCCTGTGATCCCCATAGTAATGTTGGTGCTAGTACAACACTATAGAGTGTATATCCACTTACACTGTGATCCCCATAGTAACCTTGGTGCTGGTACAACACTGTAGAGTGTATATCCACTTACTCTGTGATCCCCATAGTAGCGTTCGTGCTGGTACAACACTGTAGAGTGTATATCCACTTACCTTGTGATCCCCATAGTAATGTTGGTGCTGGTACTACACTGTAGAGTGTATATCCACTTACACTTTAATCCCCATAGTAATGTTGGTGCTGTTACAACACTGTAGAGTGTATATGCACTTACTTTGTGATCCCCATAGTAAGATTTGTGCTGGAACAGCACTGTAGCGTGTATATACACTTACCCTGTGATCCCCATAGTAACAGTGGTGCTGGTACGACAATGTAGAGTGTATATCCACTTACCCTGTGATTCCCATAGTAACGTTGGTGATTGTACAACACTGTAGAGTGTATGTCCACTTAGCCTGTGATCCCCATAGTAACGTTGGTGCTGGTACATCACTTTAGAGTATATATCCACTTTCCTGTGATACCCAAAGTAACACTGGTGCTTTCACAACACTATAGCGTTTATGTACACTTACCCTGAGATACCCATAGTAACGGTATTGCTGGTACAACACTGTAGAGTGTATATCCACTTACCCTGTTATCCCTATAGTAACGGTCCTAGTACAACACTGCAGAGTGTATATACACTTACCTTGTGATCCCCATAGTAAAGTTGCTGCGGGTAAAATACTCTAGAGTAATAAATCCACTAAAGCTGGGATCCCCATACTAACATTGGTGCTGGTACAACAATGAAGAGTTTATATTTTGTAATCCCCATAGTTACGATGGTGGCTGGTAAAACACTATAGAGTTTATATCCACTTACCCTATGATTACCATAGTAATGTTGATGCTGGTATAACACTATAGAGTTTATATTCACTTACCCTGTGATCCCCATATTAATGTTGTTGCTGGTACAAAACTGTAGAGTGTATATCCACTTACCCTGTGATACCCACAGTAACAGTGCTGGTACTACACTGTAGAGTGTATATCCACTTACCCTGTGATCCCCATAGAAACATTGGTGCTGGCACAACACTGTATAGTGTATATCCACTTACCCTGTGATTCCCCATAGTAATGTTGTTGGTGGTACAACAGTGTAGAGTGTATATCCACTTATCCTGTAATCCCCATAGTAACGTTGGTGCTGGTACAACACTGTAGAGTGTATATCCACTTACCCTTTTCGTTGGGGGTGGCAAATATGGTAGAGTGCATATCCACTTACCCTGTGATACCCATAGTAGTGTTGGTGCCCGTACAACACTGTAGAGTGTAAATCCACTTGCCCTGTGATCCCAAAGTAATGTTGGTGCTGATACAACACTTTAAAGTTTATATCTTGTGATCCCCCATAGTAACGGTGATGGTACAATAGTGTAGGGTGTATTTCACTAACCCTGTGATCCTCATAGTAACGTTGGTGCTGGTACAGCACTGTAGAGTGTATATCCACTTGCCATGTGATCCCCATAGTAACATTCATGCTGGTACAACACTGTATAGTGTATATCCACGTACTCTGTGATCCCCAAAGTAACGGTGCTTTTACAACACTGTAGAGTGCATATCCACTAAACCTAGGATCCCCATACTAACGTTGGTGCTGGTACAACACTATAGAGTGTATATCCACTTATCCTGTGATCCCCATATTAATGCTGGCGCTGGTACAACACTGTAGAGTGTATATCCACTTACCCTTTGATCCCCATAGTAATTGGTGCTGGCACAACACTGTATAGTTTATATCCACTTACCATGTGAGCCCCACAGTAACAATGCTGGTACTACACTGTAGAGTGTATATCCACTTACCCTGTTATCCCCATAGAAACATTGGTGATGGCACAACACTGTATAGTTTATATCCACTTACCCTGTGATCCCCATAGTAATGTTGGTGCTTGTACAACACTGTAGAGTGTATATCCACTTACCCTTTGGTCCCCATAGTAATGTTGATGATGGTACAACACTGTAGAGTGTATATACACTTACCCTGTTGTCCCCATAGGTACGCTGGTGCTGGTACAACACTGTAGAGTGTATATCCACTTACCCTGTGATCCCCATAGTAAAGTTGGTGCTCTTGCAACACTGTAGAGTGTATATCCACATACCCTGTGGTCCCCATAGTAACATTGGTGCTGATACAACACTTTAGAGTTTATATCTTGTGATCCCCATAGTAATGTTGGTGATAGTACAACAGTGTAGCGTGTATTTTACTAACCCTGTGATCCCCATAGTAATGTTGGTGCTGGTACAATACTGTAGAGTGTATAGCCACTTACTCTGTGATACCCTGTAGTAACATTGATGATGGTGCAACAATGTAGAGTGTATATCCACTTACCATGTGATCCCCATAGTAGCGTTGGTGCTGGTACAGCACTGTAGAGTGTATATCCACTTGCACTGTGATCCCCATAGTAACATTTGTGTTAGTAAAACACTGTACAGTGTATATCCACTTACTCTGTGATCCCCAAAGTAACTGTGCTGGTGCAACACTGTAGAGTGCATATCCACTAAACCTAGGATCCCCATAATAACGTTGGTGCTGGTACAACACTACAGAGTTATAATTTGTGATCCCCGTAGTTATGATGGTGCTGCCACAATACTATAGAGTGTATATCCTCTTACTTTGTCATCCTCATAGTAACGTTTGTGCTGGTACAACACTGTAGAGTGTATATCTACTTACACTGTGATCCACATAGAAATGTTGGTGCTGGTAATGCACTTTAGACTGTACATTCACTTACCCTGTGATACCACAGAAACAGTGGTTCTGGTCCAACACTGTAGAGTGTATATCCACTTACCCTGTGATCACCATAGTAATTCTGGTTCTGGTACAACACTGTAGAGTTTATATCTTGTGATCCCCATAGTAACGTTGGTGTTGGTACAACATTGTAGAGTGTATATCCAATTACTCTGTGATCCACAAAGTAACACTGGGGGTGGTACAATGCTGTAGAGTGTATATCTACTTACTCGGTGATCCCCATAGTAACAATGGTGCTTGCACAACACTGTAGAGTGTGTATCCACTTACCCTGTGATCACCAAAGTATCATTGGTGCTGCTGCAACACAGCTGAGTGTATATGCACTTAACCTGTGATCCCCATAGTAACAATGCTGGTAAGACACTGTAGAGTGTATTTCCACTTACTCCGAGATCCCCATAGTAGCGTTCGTGCTGGTACAACACTGTAGAGTGCATATCCACTTACCTTGTGATCCCCATAGTAATGTTGGTGTTGGTACTACACTGTAGAGTGTATATCCACTTACGCTTTGATCTCCATAGTAATGTTGATGCTGTTACAACACTGTAGAGTGTATATACACTTACTTTGTGATCCCCATAGTAAGCTTTGTGCTGGTACAGCGCTGTAGAGTGTATATGCACTTACCTTGTGATCCTCATAGTAACAATGGTGCTGGTACAACACTGTAGAGTGTATATCCACTTACCCTGTGATCCCCATAGTAATGTTGGTGCTCGTACAACACTGTAGAGTGTATGTCCACTTAGCCTGTGATCCCCATTGTAACGATGGTGCTGGTACAACACTTGAGAGTGTATATCCACTTTCCCTGTGATCTCCATAGTAATGCTGGTGCTCGTACAACACTATAGAGTTTATGTCCACTTACCCTGAGATCCTCATAGTAATGTTATTGCTGGTACAACACTGTAGAGTGTATATCCACTTACCCTGTGATCCTCATAGAAACATTGGTGCTGGCACAACACTGTATAGTGTATATTCACTTACACTGTGATCCCCATAGTAAAGTTTGTGTTTGTACAACACTATAGAGTGCATATCCACTTACCCTGTGATGCCCATAGTAATGTTCATGCTGGTGCAACGCTGTAGAGTGTAAACCCACTTACCATGTGATCACCATAGTAATGTTTGTGCTGGTAGAACACTATAGAGTGTATATCCACCTACACTGTTTTCCCCATAGTAATGTTGGTGCTGGTACAACACTGTAGAGTGTATATGCACTCTACAGTGTTGTACCAGCAGAGTATATACACTCTACAGTGTTGTACCAGCACTGTAGAGTGTATATGCACTTACCCTATGATCCCATAGTAATATTGGTGCTGGTACAACACTGTAAAGTGTATATCCACTTACTCTATGATCCCAATAGTAATGATTGTGCTGGTACAACACTGTAGAGTGTATATCCACTTGCTGTGATACCCATGGTAACGTTGGTGCTGATAACAACACTGTAGAGTGTATATCCACTTACTCTGTGATCTGCATAGCAACATTGGTGTGCAACACTGTAGAGTGTATATCCACTTACCTTGTGCTGCCCATAGTAACGTTGTTGCTGGTACATCACTGTAGAGTGTATTTCCACTTACCCTGTGATCCCAATATTAATGTTGGTGCTGGTACAACACTGTAGAGTGTATATCCACTTACCCTGTGATACCCACAGTAATGGTGCTGGTACTACACTATAGAGTGTATATCCACTTACCCTGTGATCCCCATAGAAACAATGGTGCTGGCACAACACTGTATAGTGTATATTCACTTACCCTGTTATCCCCATAGCAATGTTGGTGCTGTTACAACACTCTAGAGTGTATATCCACTTACCCTCTGATCCTAATAGTAAGGGTAGTGCTTGTACAATACTGTAGAGTGTATATCCACTTATCCTGTGATCCCCATAGTACCGTTGGTGCTGGTACAATTCTGCAGAGTGTATATCCACTTACCCTGTGATCCCCATAGTAACGTTTGTATTTGTACAACACTATAGAGTGCATATCCACTTACCCTGTGATGCCCATAGTAACATTCATGCTGGTACAATGCTGTAGAGTGTAAACCCACTTACCATGTGATCCCCATAGTTATGTTTGTGCTGGTACAACACTGTAGAGTGTATATCCACCTACACTGTTTTCCCCATAGTAATGTTGGTGCTGGTACAACACTGTAGAGTGTATATCCACTTACCATGTGATGCCCATAGTAACGTTGTTGCTGGTACATCACTTTAGAGTGTATATCCACTTACCCTGTGATCCCCATTTTAATGTTGGTGCTAGTACAACACTGCAGAGTGTATATCCACTTACCCTGTGATACCCACAGTAACGGTGCTGGTACTACACTGTAGAGTGTATATCCACTTAACCTGTGATCCCCATAGAAATATTGGTGCTGGCACAACACTGTATAGTGTATATTCACTTACCCTGTGATCCCCATAGTAATGTTGGTGGTGGTACAACAGTGAAGAGTGTATATCCACTTACCCTGTGGTCCCCATAGTAACGTTGGTGCTGCTACTACACAGTAGAGTGTATATGCACTTAACCTGTGAGCCCCATAGTAACGTTGGTGCTGGTAAGATACTGTAGAGTGCATATCCACTTACACTGTGATCCCCATAGTAACCTTGGTGCTGGTACAACACTGTAGAGTGTATATCCACTTACCCTGTGATCCCCATAGTAATGTTGGTTTTGGTACAACACTGTAGCATTTATATCTTGTGATCCCCATAGTAACGTTGGAGATGGTACAACACTGTAGAGTCTATATCCACTTACCCTGTGATCCCCATAGTTACGTTGGTGCTGCCACAACAGAGTAGAGTGTATATCCACTTACCATGTGATCCCCATAGTTAGGATGGTACTGGTACAACACTATAAAGTGTATATCCACTTACCCTGTGATTCCCCATAGTAACGCTGGTGCTGGTACAAAACTGTAGAGTGTATATCCACTTACCCTTTGATCCCCATAGTAATTGTGGTGCTGGTACAACACTGTAGAGTGTATATCCACTTACTCTGTGATCCCCATAGTAATGTTGGTGCTGGTACAACATTTAAGAGTGTATATCCACTTACCCTGTGATCCCCATAGCAATGTTGGTGCTGTTACAACACTCTAGAGTGTATATCCACTTACCCTCTGATCCTCATAGTAAGGGTGGTGCTTGTACAATATGTAGAGTGTATATCCACTTACCCTGTGATCCCCATAGTAATGTTTGTGCTTGTACAACATTATAGAGTGCATTTCCACTTACCCTGTGATGCCCATAGTAATGTTTGTGCTGGTACAATGCTGTAGAGTGTATACCCACTTACCATGTGATCCCCATAGCAATGTTAGCGCTGGTACAACACTGTAGAGTGTATATCCACCTACACTGTTTTTCCCATAGTAATGTTGGTGCTGGTACATCACTGTAGAGTGTATATGCACTTACCCTATGATCCCATAGTAACATTGGTGCTTGTACAACACTGTAGAGTGTATATCCTCTTATATCCACTTACCCTGTAATCCTCATAGTAACGTTGGTGCTGCTACAATACAGTAGAGTGTATATGCACTTAACCTGTGATCCCCATAGTAACTGTGCTGGTAAGACACTGTAGAGTGTATATCCACTTACACTGTGATCCCCACAGTAACCTTGGTGCAGGTTCAACACTGTAGAGTGTATATCCACTTACTCTGAGATCCCCATAGTAGCGTTCGTGCTGGTACAACACTGTAGAGTGTATATCCACTTACCTTGTGATCCCCATAGTAATGTTGGTGCTGGTACTACACTGTAGAGTGTATATCCACTTACACTTTAATCCCCATAGTAATGTTGGTGCTGTTACAACACTGTAGAGTGTATATGCACTTACTTTGTGATCCCCATAGTAAGATTTGTGCTGGAACAGCACTGTAGCGTGTATATACACTTACCCTGTGATCCCCATAGTAACAATGGTGCTGGTACGACAATGTAGAGTGTATATCCACTTACCCTGTGATTCCCATAGTAACGTTGGTGATCGTACAACACTGTAGAGTGTATGTCCACTTAGCCTGTGATCCCCATAGTAACGTTGGTGCTGGTACATCACTTTAGAGTATATATCCACTTTCCCTGTGATACCCAAAGTAACACTGGTGCTCGTACAACACTATAGCGTTTATGTACACTTACGCTGAGATACCCATAGTAACGGTATTGCTGGTACAACACTGTAGAGTGTATATCCACTTACCCTGTTATCCCTATAGTAACGGTCCTAGTACAACACTGCAGAGTGTATATACACTTACCTTGTGATCCCCATAGTAAAGTTGCTGCGGTAAAATACTCTAGAGTAATAAATCCACTAAAGCTGGGATCCCCATACTAACATTGGTGCTGGTACAACAATGAAGAGTTTATATTTTGTGATCCCCATAGTTACGATGGTGGCTGGTAAAACACTATAGAGTTTATATCCACTTACCCTATGATTACCATAGTAATGTTGATGCTGGTATAACACTATAGAGTTTATATTCACTTACCCTGTGATCCCCATATTAATGTTGTTGCTGGTACAAAACTGTAGAGTGTATATCCACTTACCCTGTGATACCCACAGTAACAGTGCTGGTACTACACTGTAGAGTGTATATCCACTTACCCTGTGATCCCCATAGAAATATTGGTGCTGGCACAACACTGTATAGTGTATATCCACTTACCCTGTGATTCCCCATAGTAATGTTGTTGGTGGTACAACAGTGTAGAGTGTATATCCACTTATCCTGTAATCCCCATAGTAACGTTGGTGCTGGTACAACACTGTAGAGTGTATATCCACTTACCCTTTTGTCCCCATAGCTACGTTGGTGCTGGTACAATATGGTAGAGTGTATATCCACTTACCCTGTGATGCCCATAGTAGAGTTGGTGCTGGTATAACACTGTAGAGTGTATATCCACCTTCCCTGTGATTCCCAAAGTAATGTTGGTGCTGATACAACACTTTAAAGTTTATATCTTGTGATCCCCCATAGTAACGGTGATGGTACAATAGTGTAGGGTGTATTTCACTAACCCTGTGATCCTCATAGTAACGTTGGTGCTGGTACAGCACTGTAGAGTGTATATCCACTTGCCATGTGATCCCCATAGTAACATTCATGCTGGTACAACACTGTATAGTGTATATCCACGTACTCTGTGATCCCCAAAGTAACGGTGCTTTAACAACACTGTAGAGTGCATATCCACTAAACCTAGGATCCCCATACTAACGTTGGTGCTGGTACAACACTATAGAGTGTATATCCACTTATCCTGTGATCCCCATATTAATGCTGGCGCTGGTACAACACTGTAGAGTGTATATCCACTTACCCTTTGATCCCCATAGTAATTGGTGCTGGCACAACACTGTATAGTTTATATCCACTTACCATGTGAGCCCCACAGTAACAATGCTGGTACTACACTGTAGAGTGTATATCCACTTACCCTGTTATCCCCATAGAAACATTGGTGATGGCACAACACTGTATAGTTTATATCCACTTACCCTGTGATCCCCATAGTAATGTTGGTGCTTGTACAACACTGTAGAGTGTATATCCACTTACCCTTTGGTCCCCATAGTAATGTTGATGATGGTACAACACTGTAGAGTGTATATACACTTACCCTATTGTCCCCATAGGTACGCTGGTGCTGGTACAACACTGTAGAGTGTATATCCACTTACCCTGTGATCCCCATAGTAAAGTTGGTGCTCTTGCAACACTGTAGAGTGTATATCCACATACCCTGTGGTCCCCATAGTAACATTGGTGCTGATACAACACTTTAGAGTTTATATCTTGTGATCCCCATAGTAATGTTGGTGATAGTACAACAGTGTAGCGTGTATTTTACTAACCCTGTGATCCCCATAGTAATGTTGGTGCTGGTACAATACTGTAGAGTGTATAGCCACTTACTCTGTGATACCCTGTAGTAACATTGATGATGGTGCAACAATGTAGAGTGTATATCCACTTACCGTGTGATCCCCATAGTAGCGTTGGTGCTGGTACAGCACTGTAGAGTGTATATCCACTTGCACTGTGATCCCCATAGTAACATTTGTGTTAGTAAAACACTGTACAGTGTATATCCACTTACTCTGTGATCCCCAAAGTAACTGTGCTGGTGCAACACTGTAGAGTGCATATCCACTAAACCTAGGATCCCCATAATAACGTTGGTGCTGGTACAACACTACAGAGTTATAATTTGTGATCCCGTAGTTATGATGGTGCTGCCACAATACTATAGAGTGTATATCCTCTTACTTTGTCATCCTCATAGTAACGTTTGTGCTGGTACAACACTGTAGAGTGTATATCTACTTACACTGTGATCCACATAGAAATGTTGGTGCTGGTACGGCACTTTAGACTGTACATTCACTTACCCTGTGATACCACAGAAACATTGGTTCTGGTCCAACACTGTAGAGTGTATATCCACTTACCCTGTGATCACCATAGTAATTCTGGTTCTGGTACAACACTGTAGAGTTTATATCTTGTGATCCCCATAGTAACGTTGGTGTTGGTACAACATTGTAGAGTGTATATCCAATTACTCTGTGATCCACAAAGTAACACTGGGGGTGGTACAATGCTGTAGAGTGTATATCTACTTACTCGGTGATCCCCATAGTAACAATGGTGCTTGCACAACACTGTAGAGTGTGTATCCACTTACCCTGTGATCCTCAAAGTATCATTGGTGCTGCTGCAACACAGCTGAGTGTATATGCACTTAACCTGTGATCCCCATAGTAACAATGCTGGTAAGACACTGTAGAGTGTATTTCCACTTACTCCGAGATCCCCGTAGTAGCGTTCGTGCTGGTACAACACTGTAGAGTGCATATCCACTTACCTTGTGATCCCCATAGTAATGTTGGTGTTGGTACTACACTGTAGAGTGTATATCCACTTACGCTTTGATCTCCATAGTAATGTTGATGCTGTTACAACACTGTAGAGTGTATATACACTTACTTTGTGATCCCCATAGTAAGATTTGTGCTGGTACAGCGCTGTAGAGTGTATATGCACTTACCTTGTGATCCCCATAGTAACAATGGCGCTGGTACAACACTGTAGAGTGTATATCCACTTACCCTGTGATCCCCATAGTAATGTTGGTGCTCGTACAACACTGTAGAGTGTATGTCCACTTAGCCTGTGATCCCCATTGTAACGATGGTGCTGGTACAACACTTGAGAGTGTATATCCACTTTCCTGTGATCTCCATAGTAATGCTGGTGCTCGTACAACACTATAGAGTTTATGTCCACTTACCCTGAGATCCTCATAGTAATGTTATTGCTGGTACAACACTGTAGAGTGTATATCCACTTACCCTGTGATCCTCATAGAAACATTGGTGCTGGCACAACACTGTATAGTGTATATTCACTTACACTGTGATCCCCATAGTAAAGTTTGTGTTTGTACAACACTATAGAGTGCATATCCACTTACCCTGTGATGCCCATAGTAGCTCATGCTGGTGCAACGCTGTAGAGTGTAAACCCACTTACCATGTGATCACCATAGTAATGTTTGTGCTGGTAGAACACTATAGAGTGTATATCCACCTACACTGTTTTCCCCATAGTAATGTTGGTGCTGGTACAACACTGTAGAGTGTATATGCACTCTACAGTGTTGTACCGGCATCAGAGTGCATATACACTCTACAGTGTTGTACCAGCACTGTAGAGTGTATATGCACTTACCCTATGATCCCATAGTAATATTGGTGCTGGTACAACACTGTAAAGTGTATATCCACTTACTCTATGATCCCAATAGTAATGATTGTGCTGGTACAACACTGTAGAGTGTATATCCACTTGCTGTGTGATACCCATGGTAACGTTGGTGCTGATAACAACACTGTAGAGTGTATATCCACTTACTCTGTGATCTGCATAGCAACGTTGGTGTGCAACAATGTAGAGTGTATATCCACTTACCTTGTGCTGCCCATAGTAACGTTGTTGCTGGTACATCACTGTAGAGTGTATTTCCACTTACCCTGTGATCCCAATATTAATGTTGGTGCTGGTACAACACTGTAGAGTGTATATCCACTTACCCTGTGATACCCACAGTAATGGTGCTGGTACTACACTATAGAGTGTATATCCACTTACCCTGTGATCCCCATAGAAACAATGGTGCTGGCACAACACTGTATACTGTATATTCACTTACCCTGTTATCCCCATAGCAATGTTGGTGCTGTTACAACACTCTAGAGTGTATATCCACTTACCCTCTGATCCTAACAGTAAGGGTAGTGCTTGTACAATACTGTAGAGTGTATATCCACTTATCCTGTGATCCCCATAGTACCGTTGGTGCTGGTACAATTCTGCAGAGTGTATATCCACTTACCCTGTGATCCCCATAGTAACGTTTGTATTTGTACAACACTATAGAGTGCATATCCACTTACCCTGTGATGCCCATAGTAACATTCATGCTGGTACAATGCTGTAGAGTGTAAACCCACTTACCATGTGATCCCCATAGTTATGTTTGTGCTGGTACAACACTGTAGAGTGTATATCCACCTACACTGTTTTCCCCATAGTAATGTTGGTGCTGGTACAACACTGTAGAGTGTATATCCACTTACCATGTGATGCCCATAGTAACGTTGTTGCTGGTACATCACTGTAGAGTGTATATCCACTTACCCTGTGATCCCCATTTTAATGTTGGTGCTGGTACAACACTGCAGAGTGTATATCCACTTACCCTGTGATACCCACAGTAACGGTGCTGGTACTACACTGTAGAGTGTATATCCACTTAACCTGTGATCCCCATAGAAATATTGGTGCTGGCACAACACTGTATAGTGTATATTCACTTACCCTGTGATCCCCATAGTAATGTTGGTGGTGGTACAACAGTGAAGAGTGTATATCCACTTACCCTGTGGTCCCCATAGTAACGTTGGTGCTGCTACTACACAGTAGAGTGTATATGCACTTAACCTGTGAGCCCCATAGTAACGTTGGTGCTGGTAAGATACTGTAGAGTGCATATCCACTTACACTGTGATCCCCATAGTAACCTTGGTGCTGGTACAACACTGTAGAGTGTATATCCACTTACCCTGTGATCCCCATAGTAATGTTGGTTTTGGTACAACACTGTAGCATTTATATCTTGTGATCCCCATAGTAACGTTGGAGATGGTACAACACTGTAGAGTCTATATCCACTTACCCTGTGATCCCCATAGTAACGTTGGTGCTGCCACAACACAGTAGAGTGTATATCCACTTACCATGTGATCCCCATAGTTAGGATGGTACTGGTACAACACTATAAAGTGTATATCCACTTACCCTGTGATTCCCCATAGTAACGCTGGTGCTGGTACAAAACTGTAGAGTGTATATCCACTTACCCTGTGATCCCCATAGTAATTGTGGTGCTGGTACAACACTGTAGAGTGTATATCCACTTACTCTGTGATCCCCATAGTAATGTTGGTGCTGGTACAACATTTAAGAGTGTATATCCACTTACCCTGTGATCCCCATAGCAATGTTGGTGCTGTTACAACACTCTAGAGTGTATATCCACTTACCCTCTGATCCTCATAGTAAGGGTGGTGCTTGTACAATATGTAGAGTGTATATCCACTTACCCTGTGATCCCCATAGTAATGTTTGTGCTTGTACAACATTATAGAGTGCATTTCCACTTACCCTGTGATGCCCATAGTAATGTTTGTGCTGGTACAATGCTGTAGAGTGTATACCCACTTACCATGTGATCCCCATAGCAATGTTAGCGCTGGTACAACACTGTAGAGTGTATATCCACCTACACTGTTTTCCCCATAGTAATGTTGGTGCTGGTACATCACTGTAGAGTGTATATGCACTTACCCTATGATCCCATAGTAACATTGGTGCTTGTACAACACTGTAGAGTGTATATCCTCTTATATCCACTTACCCTGTAATCCTCATAGTAACGTTGGTGCTGCTACAATACAGTAGAGTGTATATGCACTTAACCTGTGATCCAAATAGTAACTGTGCTGGTAAGACACTGTAGAGTGTATATCCACTTACACTGTGATCCCCACAGTAACCTTGGTGCAGGTTCAACACTGTAGAGTGTATATCCACTTACTCTGAGATCCCCATAGTAGCGTTCGTGCTGGTACAACACTGTAGAGTGTATATCCACTTACCTTGTGATCCCCATAGTAATGTTGGTGCTGGTACTACACTGTAGTGTATATCCACTTACACTTTAATCCCCATAGTAATGTTGGTGCTGTTACAACACTGTAGAGTGTATATGCACTTACTTTGTGATCCCCATAGTAAGATTTGTGCTGGAACAGCACTGTAGCGTGTATATACACTTACCCTGTGATCCCCATAGTAACAATGGTGCTGGTACGACAATGTAGAGTGTATATCCACTTACCCTGTGATTCCCATAGTAACGTTGGTGATCGTACAACACTGTAGAGTGTATGTCCACTTAGCCTGTGATCCCCATAGTAACGTTGGTGCTGGTACATCACTTTAGAGTATATATCCACTTTCCCTGTGATACCCAAAGTAACACTGGTGCTCGTACAACACTATAGCGTTTATGTACACTTACCCTGAGATACCCATAGTAACGGTATTGCTGGTACAACACTGTAGAGTGTATATCCACTTACCCTGTTATCCCTATAGTAACGGTCCTAGTACAACACTGCAGAGTGTATATACACTTACCTTGTGATCCCCATAGTAAAGTTGCTGCGGGTAAAATACTCTAGAGTAATAAATCCACTAAAGCTGGGATCCCCATACTAACATTGGTGCTGGTACAACAATGAAGAGTTTATATTTTGTGATCCCCATAGTTACGATGGTGGCTGGTAAAACACTATAGAGTTTATATCCACTTACCCTATGATTACCATAGTAATGTTGATGCTGGTATAACACTATAGAGTTTATATTCACTTACCCTGTGATCCCCATATTAATGTTGTTGCTGGTACAAAACTGTAGAGTGTATATCCACTTACCCTGTGATACCCACAGTAACAGTGCTGGTACTACACTGTAGAGTGTATATCCACTTACCCTGTGATCCCCATAGAAACATTGGTGCTGGCACAACACTGTATAGTGTATATCCACTTACCCTGTGATTCCCCATAGTAATGTTGTTGGTGGTACAACAGTGTAGAGTGTATATCCACTTATCCTGTAATCCCCATAGTAACGTTGGTGCTGGTACAACACTGTAGAGTGTATATCCACTTACCCTGTGATGCCCATAGTAGAGTTGGTGCTGGTATAACACTGTAGAGTGTATATCCACCTTCCCTGTGATTCCCAAAGTAATGTTGGTGCTGATACAACACTTTAAAGTTTATATCTTGTGATCCCCCATAGTAACGGTGATGGTACAATAGTGTAGGGTGTATTTCACTAACCCTGTGATCCTCATAGTAACGTTGGTGCTGGTACAGCACTGTAGAGTGTATATCCACTTGCCATGTGATCCCCATAGTAACATTCATGCTGGTACAACACTGTATAGTGTATATCCACGTACTCTGTGATCCCCAAAGTAACGGTGCTTTTACAACACTGTAGAGTGCATATCCACTAAACCTAGGATCCCCATACTAACGTTGGTGCTGGTACAACACTATAGAGTGTATATCCACTTATCCTGTGATCCCCATATTAATGCTGGCGCTGGTACAACACTGTAGAGTGTATATCCACTTACCCTTTGATCCCCATAGTAATTGGTGCTGGCACAACACTGTATAGTTTATATCCACTTACCATGTGAGCCCCACAGTAACAGTGCTGGTACTACACTGTAGAGTGTATATCCACTTACCCTGTTATCCCCATAGAAACATTGGTGATGGCACAACACTGTATAGTTTATATCCACTTACCCTGTGATCCCCATAGTAATGTTGGTGCTTGTACAACACTGTAGAGTGTATATCCACTTACCCTTTGGTCCCCATAGTAATGTTGATGATGGTACAACACTGTAGAGTGTATATACACTTACCCTGTTGTCCCCATAGGTACGCTGGTGCTGGTACAACACTGTAGAGTGTATATCCACTTACCCTGTGATCCCCATAGTAAAGTTGGTGCTCTTGCAACACTGTAGAGTGTATATCCACATACCCTGTGGTCCCCATAGTAACATTGGTGCTGATACAACACTTTAGAGTTTATATCTTGTGATCCCCATAGTAATGTTGGTGATAGTACAACAGTGTAGCGTGTATTTTACTAACCCTGTGATCCCCATAGTAATGTTGGTGCTGGTACAATACTGTAGAGTGTATAGCCACTTACTCTGTGATACCCTGTAGTAACATTGATGATGGTGCAACAATGTAGAGTGTATATCCACTTACCGTGTGATCCCCATAGTAGCGTTGGTGCTGGTACAGCACTGTAGAGTGTATATCCACTTGCACTGTGATCCCCATAGTAACATTTGTGTTAGTAAAACACTGTACAGTGTATATCCACTTACTCTGTGATCCCCAAAGTAACTGTGCTGGTGCAACACTGTAGAGTGCATATCCACTAAACCTAGGATCCCCATAATAACGTTGGTGCTGGTACAACACTACAGAGTTATAATTTGTGATCCCCGTAGTTATGATGGTGCTGCCACAATACTATAGAGTGTATATCCTCTTACTTTGTCATCCTCATAGTAACGTTTGTGCTGGTACAACACTGTAGAGTGTATATCTACTTACACTGTGATCCACATAGAAATGTTGGTGCTGGTACGGCACTTTAGACTGTACATTCACTTACCCTGTGATACCACAGAAACATTGGTTCTGGTCCAACACTGTAGAGTGTATATCCACTTACCCTGTGATCACCATAGTAATTCTGGTTCTGGTACAACACTGTAGAGTTTATATCTTGTGATCCCCATAGTAACGTTGGTGTTGGTACAACATTGTAGAGTGTATATCCAATTACTCTGTGATCCACAAAGTAACACTGGGGGTGGTACAATGCTGTAGAGTGTATATCTACTTACTCGGTGATCCCCATAGTAACAATGGTGCTTGCACAACACTGTAGAGTGTGTATCCACTTACCCTGTGATCCCCAAAGTATCATTGGTGCTGCTGCAACACAGCTGAGTGTATATGCACTTAACCTGTGATCCCCATAGTAACAATGCTGGTAAGACACTGTAGAGTGTATTTCCACTTACTCCGAGATCCCCGTAGTAGCGTTCGTGCTGGTACAACACTGTAGAGTGCATATCCACTTACCTTGTGATCCCCATAGTAATGTTGGTGTTGGTACTACACTGTAGAGTGTATATCCACTTACGCTTTGATCTCCATAGTAATGTTGATGCTGTTACAACACTGTAGAGTGTATATACACTTACTTTGTGATCCCCATAGTAAGATTTGTGCTGGTACAGCGCTGTAGAGTGTATATGCACTTACCTTGTGATCCCCATAGTAACAATGGCGCTGGTACAACACTGTAGAGTGTATATCCACTTACCCTGTGATCCCCATAGTAATGTTGGTGCTCGTACAACACTGTAGAGTGTATGTCCACTTAGCCTGTGATCCCCATTGTAACGATGGTGCTGGTACAACACTTGAGAGTGTATATCCACTTTCCCTGTGATCTCCATAGTAATGCTGGTGCTCGTACAACACTATAGAGTTTATGTCCACTTACCCTGAGATCCTCATAGTAATGTTATTGCTGGTACAACACTGTAGAGTGTATATCCACTTATCCTGTGAAGCCCATAGTAACGGTCCTAGTATAACACTATAGAGTGTATATACACATAACCTGTGATCCCCATAGTAAAGCTGGTGTGGGTAAAATACTCTAGAGTAATAAATCCACTAAAGCTGGGACCCCCATACTAACAATGGTGCTGGTAAAACATTATAGAGTTTATATCCACTTATGCTATGATTCCCATAGTAATGTAGATGCTGGTACAACACTATAGAGTGTATATCCACTTACCCTGTGATCCCCATATTAATGTTGGTGCTGGTACAACACTGTAGAGTGTATATCCACTTACCCTGTAATACCCATAGTAAAATTGCTGCTGGCACAACATTGTAGAGTGCATATCCACTTACTCTGTGATCCCCATGGAAACATTGTTGCTGGTACAACACTGTAGAGTGTAGATCCACTTACCTTGTGATCCCTTTAGTAACATCGGTGCTGGTACAACCCTGTAGAGTGTATATGCACTTAACCTGTGATCCCCATATTAATGTTGGTGCTGGTACAACACTGTAGAGTGTATATCCACTTACCCTGTGATACCCACAGTAATGGTGCTGGTACTACACTATAGAGTGTATATCCACTTACCCTGTGATCCTCATAGAAACATTGGTGCTGGCACAACACTGTATAGTGTATATTCACTTACACTGTGATCCCCATAGTAAAGTTTGTGTTTGTACAACACTATAGAGTGCATATCCACTTACCCTGTGATGCCCATAGTAACGTTCATGCTGGTGCAACGCTGTAGAGTGTAAACCCACTTACCATGTGATCACCATAGTAATGTTTGTGCTGGTAGAACACTATAGAGTGTATATCCACCTACACTGTTTTCCCCATAGTAATGTTGGTGCTGGTACAACACTGTAGAGTGTATATGCACTCTACAGTGTTGTACCAGCACCGTAGAGTGCATATACACTCTACAGTGTTGTACCAGCACTGTAGAGTGTATATGCACTTACCCTATGATCCCATAGTAATATTGGTGCTGGTACAACACTGTAAAGTGTATATCCACTTACTCTATGATCCCAATAGTAATGATTGTGCTGGTACAACACTGTAGAGTGTATATCCACTTGCTGTGTGATACCCATGGTAACGTTGGTGCTGATAACAACACTGTAGAGTGTATATCCACTTACTCTGTGATCTGCATAGCAACGTTGGTGTGCAACACTGTAGAGTGTATATCCACTTACCTTGTGCTGCCCATAGTAACGTTGTTGCTGGTACATCACTGTAGAGTGTATTTCCACTTACCCTGTGATCCCAATATTAATGTTGGTGCTGGTACAACACTGTAGAGTGTATATCCACTTACCCTGTGATACCCACAGTAATGGTGCTGGTACTACACTATAGAGTGTATATCCACTTACCCTGTGATCCCCATAGAAACAATGGTGCTGGCACAACACTGTATAGTGTATATTCACTTACCCTGTTATCCCCATAGCAATGTTGGTGCTGTTACAACACTCTAGAGTGTATATCCACTTACCCTCTGATCCTAATAGTAAGGGTAGTGCTTGTACAATACTGTAGATTGTTTATCCACTTATCCTGTGATCCCCATAGTACCGTTGGTGCTGGTACAATTCTGCAGAGTGTATATCCACTTACCCTGTGATCCCCATAGTAACGTTTGTGTTTGTACAACACTATAGAGTGCATATCCACTTACCCTGTGATGCCCATAGTAACATTCATGCTGGTACAATGCTGTAGAGTGTAAACCCACTTACCATGTGATCCCCATAGTTATGTTTGTGCTGGTACAACACTGTAGAGTGTATATCCACCTACACTGTTTTCCCCATAGTAATGTTGGTGCTGGTACAACACTGTAGAGTGTATATCCACTTACCATGTGATGCCCATAGTAACGTTGTTGCTGGTACATCACTGTAGAGTGTATATCCACTTACCCTGTGATCCCCATTTTAATGTTGGTGCTGGTACAACACTGCAGAGTGTATATCCACTTACCCTGTGATACCCACAGTAACGGTGCTGGTACTACACTGTAGAGTGTATATCCACTTAACCTGTGATCCCCATAGAAATATTGGTGCTGGCACAACACTGTATAGTGTATATTCACTTACCCTGTGATCCCCATTTTAATGTTGGTGCTGGTACAACACTGCAGAGTGTATATCCACTTACCCTGTGATACCCACAGTAACGGTGCTGGTACTACACTGTAGAGTGTATATCCACTTACCCTGTGATCCCCATAGAAATATTGGTGCTGGCACAACACTGTATAGTGTATATTCACTTACCCTGTGATCCCCATAGTAATGTTGGTGGTGGTACAACAGTGAAGAGTGTATATCCACTTACCCTGTGATCCCCATAGTAACGTTGGTGCTGCTACTACACAGTAGAGTGTATATGCACTTAACCTGTGAGCCCCATAGTAACGTTGGTGCTGGTAAGATACTGTAGAGTGCATATCCACTTACACTGTGATCCCCATAGTAACCTTGGTGCTGGTACAACACTGTAGAGTGTATATCCACTTACCCTGTGATCCCCATAGTAATGTTGGTTTTGGTACAACACTGTAGCGTTTATATCTTGTGATCCCCATAGTAACGTTGGAGATGGTACAACACTGTAGAGTCTATATCCACTTACCCTGTGATCCCCATAGTAACGTTGGTGCTGCTACAACACAGTAGAGTGTATATCCACTTACCATGTGATCCCCATAGTTAGGATGGTACTGGTACAACACTATAAAGTGTATATCCACTTACCCTGTGATTCCCCATAGTAACGCTGGTGCTGGTACAAAACTGTAGAGTGTATATCCACTTACCCTGTGATCCCCATAGTAATTGTGGTGCTGGTACAACACTGTAGAGTGTATATCCACTTAATCTGTGATCCCCATAGTAATGTTGGTGCTGGTACAACATTTAAGAGTGTATATCCACTTACCCTGTGATCCCCATAGCAATGTTGGTGCTGTTACAACACTCTAGAGTGTATATCCACTTACCCTCTGATCCTCATAGTAAGGGTGGTGCTTGTACAATATGTAGAGTGTATATCCACTTACCCTGTGATCCCCATAGTAATGTTTGTGCTTGTACAACATTATAGAGTGCATTTCCACTTACCCTGTGATGCCCATAGTAATGTTTGTGCTGGTACAATGCTGTAGAGTGTATACCCACTTACCATGTGATCCCCATAGCAATGTTAGCGCTGGTACAACACTGTAGAGTGTATATCCACCTACACTGTTTTCCCCATAGTAATGTTGGTGCTGGTACATCACTGTAGAGTGTATATGCACTTACCCTATGATCCCATAGTAATATTGGTGCTGGTACAACACTGTAGAGTGTATATCCACTTACTCTATGATCCCAATAGTAATGATTGTGCTGGTACAATGCTGTAGAGTGTATATCCACTTGCTGTGTGATACCCATGGTAACGTTGGTGCTGCTAACAACACTGTAGAGTGTATATCCACTTGCTCTTTGATCTGCATAGTAACGTTGGTGTTGGTACAACACTGTAGAGTGTATATCCACTTACCATGTGATGCCCATAGTAACATTGTTGCTGGTACAACACTGTAGAGTGTAGATCCACTTACCTTGTGATCCCTTTAGCAACATTGGTGCTGGTACAACACTGTAGAGTGTATATCGACTTAGCCTGTGATTCCCATAATAATGCTGGTGCTGGCACAACACTGTAGAGTGTATATCCACATACCCTGTGATTGCCATAGTTATGCTGGTGCTGGTACAACACTGTAGAGTGTATATCCACTTACCCTGCAATCCGCATAGTAACACTGGTGCTGGTACAACACTGTAGAGTGTATATCCACTTACTCTGTGATTCCCCATAGTAACGTTGGTGCTGGTACAACACTGTAGAGAGTAAATACACTTACTCTGTGATCCCCATATTAATTTTGGTGTTGTACAACACTGTAGAGTTTATATCCACTTACCCTGTGATCCCCATAGTAACGTTGGAGCTAGTACAACACTGTAGAGTGTATATCCACTTACTCTGTGATCCCCATAGTACCGTTAGTGCTGATACAACACTATAGAGTGTATATCCACAACACCTGGGATCCCCATAGTAATGCTGGTGCTGGTGCAACACTGTAGAGTTTATATCATGTGATCCCCGTACTTACCATGGTGGTGGTAGAACACTATAGAGTGTATACCCAATCAACCTGTGATTCCCCATAGTAACATTGATGCTGGTACAACACTGTAGAGTGTATATCCACTTACACTGTGATGCCCATAGTAATGCTGGTGCTGGTACTTCACTGTAGAGTGTACATCTACTTACCCTGTGATCCCCATAGTAATGCTGGTGCTGGTACAACACTGTAGAGGGTATATTCTCTTTCCGTGTGAGCCCCATAGTAACGTTGGTGCTGGTTCAACACTGTAGAGTGTATATCCACTTACACTGTGATCCACATAGAAATTTTGGTGCTGGTACAACACTTTAGAATGTATATCCACTTACCCTGTGATACCACAGAAATGTTGGTTCTGGTCCAACACTGTAGAGTGTATATCCACTTACCCTGTGAATCCCATAGTAATGTTGGTGCTGGTGCAACACTGTTGAGTGCATAGCCACTTACCCTGTGACTCTGCTTGACAGTGGCACAGGAGAAAAAAAAATTCTTGCATGGCAAAAGCCAGGGTACCTTTTTGGCTGAGCTTTTATAGGCCCCAGGGCTGATTCCCTAGTACCTACCTATGAACATATGAACCATAGTAACGGTACTGGTACAACACTATAGAGTTTATATCTTTTATCACTATAGTAAAGTTGGTGCTGGTTCAACATTGTAGAGTGTATATCTACTTAATCTGTGAACCCCATAGTAACGTTGGTGCTGGTACAACACTGTAGAGTGTATATCCACTTACCCCATAATCCCCATAGTAATGTTGGTGCTGGTACAACACTGTAGAGTGTATATCCACTTACCCTGTGATCCCCATAGTAACGCTGGTGCTGGTACAACACTATAGAGTATATATCCACATTCCCTGTGATCACCATAGTAACGTTGGTGCTGGAATAACCCTGTAGAGTGTATTTCACTTACCCTGTGATCCCCATAGTGACAGTGGTGCTGGTACAACACTGTAGAGTGTATACCAACTTACCCTGTGAGCCCCATAGTACCGTTGGTGCTGGTACAATTCTGTAGAGTGTATATCCACTTACCCTGTGATCCCCATAGTAACGTTTGTGTTTGTACAACACTATAGAGTGCATATCCACTTACACTGTGATGCCCATAGTAACATTCATGCTGGCACAATGCTGTAGAGTGTAAACCCACTTACCATGTGATCCCCATAGTTATGTTTGCACTGGTACAACACTGTAGAGTGTATATCCACCTACACTGTTTTCCCCATAGTAATGTTGGTGCTGGTACAACACTGTAGAATGTATATCCACTTACCATGTGATGTCCATAGCAACGTTGTTGCTGGTACATCACTGTAGAGTGTATATCCACTTACCTTGTGATCCCCATTTTTAATGTTGGTGCTGGTACAACACTGTAGAGTGTATATCCACTTACCCTGTGATACCGACAGTAACGGTGCTGGTACTACACTGTAGAGTGTATATCCACTTACCCTGTGATCCCCATAGAAATATTGGTGCTGGCACAACACTGTATAGTGTATATTCACTTACCCTGTGATCCCCATAGTAATGTTGGTGGTGGTACAACAGTGAAGAGTGTATATCCACTTACCCTGTGGTCCCCATAGTAAGGTTGGTGCTGCTACTACACAGTAGAGTGTATATGCACTTAACCTGTGATCCCCATAGTAACGTTGGTGCTGGTAAGACACTGTAGAGTGTATATCCACTTACACTGTGATCCCCATAGTAACCTTGGTGCTAGTACAACACTGTAGAGTGTATATCCACTTCCTGTGATCCCCATAGTAATGTTGGTTTTGGTACAACACTGTAGCGTTTATATCTTGTGATCCCCATAGTAATGTTGGAGATGGTACAACACTGTAGAGTCTATATCCACTTACCCTGTGATCCCCATAGTAACGTTGGTGCAGCTACAACACAGTAGAGTGTATATACACTTACCATGTGATCCCCATAGTTAGGATGGTACTGGTACAACACTATAAAGTGTATATCCACTTACCCTGTGATTCCCCATAGTAACGCTGGTGCTGGTACAAAACTGTAGAGTGTATATCCACTTACCCTGTGATCACCGTAGTAATTTTGGTGCTGGTACAACACTGTAGAGTGTATATCCACTTACTCTGTGATCCCCATAGTAATGCTGGTGCTGGTACAACATTTAAGAGTGTATATCCACTTACCCTGTGATCCCCATAGCAATGTTGGTGCTGTTACAACACTCTAGAGTGTATATCCACTTACTCTCTGATCCTCATAGTAAGGGTGGTGCTTGTACAATATGTAGAGTGTATATCCACTTACCCTGTGATCCCCATAGTAATGTTTGTGCTTGTACAACATTATAGAGTGCATTTCCACTTACCCTGTGATGCCCATAGTAATGTTCATGCTGTTAAAATGCTGTAGAGTGTATACCCACTTACCATGTGATTCCCATAGCAATGTTAGCACTGGTACAACACTGTAGAGTGTATATCCACCTACACTGTTTTCCCCATAGTAACGTTGGTGCTGGTACATCACTGCAGAGTGTATATGCACTTACCCTATGATCCCATAGTAATATTGGTGCTGGTACAACACTGTAGAGTGTATATCCACTTACTCTATGATCCCAATAGTAATGATTGTGCTGGTACAACGCTGTAGAGTGTATATCCACTTGCTGTGTGATACCCATGGTAACGTTGGTGCTGCTAACAACACTGTAGAGTGTATATCCACTTGCTCTTTGATCTGCATAGTAACGTTGGTGTTGGTACAACACTGTAGAGTGTATATCCACTTACCATGTGATGCCCATAGTAACACTGTTGCTGGTACAACACTGTAGAGTGTAGATCCACTTACCTTGTGATCCCTTTAGCAACATTGGTGCTGGTACAACACTGTAGAGTGTATATCGACTTACCCTGTGATTCCCATAATAATGCTGGTGCTGGCACAACACTGTAGAGTGTATATCCACATACCCTGTGATTGCCATAGTTACGCTGGTGCTGGTACAACACTGTAGAGTGTATATCCACTTACCCTGCAATCCGCATAGTAACACTGGTCCTGGTACAACACTGTAGAGTGTATATCCACTTACCCTGTGATCCCCATAGTAACACTGGTGCTGATACAACACTGTAAAGTTTATATCTTGTGATCGCCATAGTAACGTTGGTGCTGGTACAACACTGTAGAGTGTATATCCACTTACTCTGTGATTCCCCATAGTAACGTCGGTGCTGGTACAACACTGTAGAGAGTATATACACTTACTCTGTGATTCCCATATTAATTTTGATGTTGTACAACACAGTAGAGTTTATATCCACTTACCCTGTGATCCCCATAGTAACGTTGGAGCTAGTACAATACTGTAGAGTGTATATCCACTTACTCTGTGATCCCCATTGTACCGTTAGTGCTGATACAACACTATAGAGTGTATATCCACAAAACCTGGGATCCCCATAGTAACGCTGGCGCTGGTGCAACACTGTAGAGTTTATATCATGTGATCCCTGTACTTACCATGGTGGTGGTAGAACACTATAGAGTGTATACCCAATCAACCTGTGATTCCCCATAGTAACATTGGTGCTGGTACAACACTGTAGAGTGTATATCCACTTAACCTGTGATGCCCATAGTAACGCTGGTGCTGGTACTTCACTGTAGAGTGTATATTCACTTACCCTGTGATCCCCATAGTAACGCTGGTGCTGGTACAACACTGTAGAGGGTATATTCTCTTTCCGTGTGAACCCCATAGTAATGTTGGTGGTGGTTCAACACTGTAGAGTGTATATCCACTTACACTGTGATCCACATAGAAATTGTGGTGCTGGTACAACACTTTAGAATGTATATCCACTTACCCTGTGATACCACAGAAATGTTGGTTCTGGTCCAACACTGTAGAGTGTATACCCACTTGCCCTGTGAATCTCATAGTAATGTTGGTGCTGGTGCAACACTGTTGAGTGCATAGCCACTTACCCTGTGACTTTTCTTAACAGTGGCACAGGAGAATAATTTTCTTGCATGGCAAAAGCCAGGGTACCTTTTTGGCTGAGCTTTTATAGGCCCCAGGGCCGATACCCTAGTACCTACCTATGAACCTATGAACCATAGTAATGTTGGTGCTGGTACAACACTATAGAGTTTATATCTTTGATCCCTATAGTAAAGTTGGTGCTGGTTCAACATTGTAGAGTGTATATCTACTTACTCTATGAACCCCGTAGTAACGTTGGTGCTGGTACAACACTGTAGAGTGTATATCCACTTACCCCATAATCCCCATAGTAATGTTGGTGCTGGTATAACACTGTAGAGTGTATATCCACTTACCCTGTGATCCCCATAGTAACGTTGGTGCTGGTACAACACTATAGAGTATATATCCACATTCCCTGTGATCGCCATAGTAACGTTGGTGCTGGAATATCCCTGTAGAGTGTATTTCACTTACCCTGTGATCCCCATAGTAACAGTGGTGCTGGTACAACACTGTAGAGTGTATACCAACTTACCCTGTGATCCCCATAGTAACGTTAGTGCTCGTACAACACTGTAGAGTATATCTTGTGATCCCCATAGTAACATTGGTGCTGGTACAACACTCTAGAGTGTATATCCACTTACTCTGTGATCCCCATCATAAAGTTGGTGCTTGTACAACACTGTAGAGTGTATATCCACTTACCCTGTCATCCCCATAGTAAAACTGGTGTTTGTACCATACTGTAGAGTGTCTATCCACTTACCCCATGACCCCCATAGGAATGTTGGTGCTGGTACAACACTGTAGCGTGCATATCAACTTACTCTGTGCTTCCCATAGCAACATTGGTGCTGGTACAACACTGTACAGTGTATATACACTTACCATGTGGTCCCCATAGTAACGTTGGTGCTTGTACAACACTATGGAATGTTTATCCACTTACTCTGTGATCCCGATAGTAACGCTGGTGCTGGTGCAACACTGTAGAGTGTATATCCACTAAACCTGGGATTCCCATAGTAACGTTGGTGTTGGTACAATACTGTAGAGTTTATATCTTGTGATCCCCGTAGTTACGATGGTGCTGGTACATCACTATAGAGTGTATACCCACTTACCCTGAGATCCCCATAGTATCTTTTGTGCTGGTACAACACTGTAGATTGTATATCCACTTACTCTGTGGTCCCCATAGTAACGCTGGTGCTGGTACAACAACGTAGAATGTATATACATTTACCCTGTGATCCCCATAGTAACGTTGGTGCTGGTACAAAACTCTAGAGTATATATCCTCTTACCCTGTGATCCCCATTGTAACATTGGTGCTGGTAATTTATCTCATTTGTATCTAATTGAGACGATTTGTGGTTTGCTTTCTAAAGGGACAAAATTTGTGCCAGTTAAGATTCCTACACTGGCAGATTTGTTGTTGGACATTAAAAAATGTTGTAGGAAGTTACATTTAATTGTCTATTTTGATAGAAGAAAGCTGAATGATACAAATAATGTCAATTGTTTAAGTGTTAATGCTGATGCAGAATTTTTGGAAGGAGATGATAGTTTATTAAATGTTTCTATATATGACTATTCTGTTGAAGATGAAAATGTGGAAGAGAGTGTTGAATGTTTTGATACTGGTTATAGTAGACTGACTGTTCCTTTTCTACCTGCACCCAGTAGGTTTCTACCCCCAAGTTGTCTGCTGCAGTTATGTTGTTTGAGCAAATTTTATGTAAGAAAGCTGAGCTTGAATTCTTTAAATTTGTTAAAAAGGATAAACAGTATAATATTTCTAAGGATGAGTGGGAAACATTGAATTCATTAAGAGGCTGCTTTCTGAATTTGTGTTCAAACAAGCAGATAAAGGTGGGAATTGGGTTATTATGTCCAGGTTGCAATATAATAAAATGGTGTATGATTTATTACGGAGGCAGGAGGACTATTTGAAGTTGGACTTGAATCCTTTACATGAGTATAATGGGCAGTTGCTGGAGCTTTTAGGGCATGGTGAAAGATTGGGTTTCTTAAGCAGGTAAAATGTAAAGAAATTGTATATTAAGAAACTATGTGATCCTTTCTTTTATGCACTGCCGAGGTACATAAAAGTTTATTAGATCCCCCAGGAAGACCTATTGTTTCGGGTATAGGGTCTTACCTACAGAATGTAGGTTTATTTATTGACTCTCTTCTAAAAAAACTTTAGGTCAAAGTCCCTGCACATGTGAAAAATACAGCAGACCTCTGTGAGGAGGTAAACTGTATTCCCTGGTGTGACGATTACTATTGGTTAGTGGTAGATGTTAACTCCTTGTATACTAATATCCAGTTGAGATGGGGTTTAGAAGCAATCTGGGAGATCATGGGGGAAGGTCCCAAAACAGCCTTCGTGGTAAGGTTGTTGGAGTTTTTTTTAAGACACAATTACTTTGTTTTTGAAAAGGATATTTTTCTACAGCACAAGGGAACGGCCATGGGAGCATCTTATGCTCCCACTTATGCTATACTCTACATGGGATTTTTAGAAAAAAGATTTATTTATGGTATTAGTTTCTACCAAAACCATGTTGTATTTTTCAGAAGATACACTGATGACCTTATTTTTTGTATAGAGGTGATCTAAGGAGTTTGATGATTTATTTTCCTATTTAAATGCCACTGAGCATGGTTTGAAATTTACTATGGCAAAGGGTGACTTTTCTAAAGTGATAATTTTGGATGTTGAGTTTTATGTGAATTCAAATAAAAAAAATCAGTTTAGAAGTTATAGGAAGGAAACTGCTGTAAATAATTCCTTACATGCAGCAAGTATGCACCCCCCCCCCTCCATTTACTTGATTCTTTACCCAGGGCGAATTCAAATTTATAGCTCGTAATGCCTCTGATGAAGCATGTAAAATGGAATTTCTTTTGAATACTAAAAAGAGGTTGAGTTTAAGGGGCTATGATGAGAAAGTATTAAGCAAGGCTTTAGGTGAAGTTTCAAGTAATAAACATACTTTGAGGGGTGGTAGAAGGAAATGTGACAATGGTACTTTGGGTAATCAGGAGGATAGGGAAATCTTTTTTGCTTCCAAATACTCTGGGTTCTCTGAAAACTGTGTGTGTCTTTCGGCTTTTCCCGGTTAGGGGTCGCCACAGCGGAACTCCGGTCCGCTAATGATTGGCAGTAGAGTTTTACATGCTGGCTTGCCGGGCCTAACGCACAACCTTCAACGAAGGAACGCCCATTCACGCATGTCGTCACACAGTAGACGCTTTAACTGAGAATCGAACGGGCAACGTCTAACTGTGAGGCGACAACGCTACCGCAGCACCACCACCGCGTATATACTCTGGGTTCTCTGAAAACAAATTAGGAAAATTATTCTGGAATCTTGGCACGTAATATGTGAGGATGCGCATGTGGGACAGTTATTCCCTACATATGCTAGATTCTCATATGGACGTTATACAAATTTGAAGGAGCTTCTGAATATGGCTCAGTGTGGTGTTCAACAAGAAGCATCTGGCATGTTTTCTTGGGGCCATTGTAAAGTTTGTGCTCATGTTAAGAACATCTCAGGAGCTCTAATCAATGGCAGAAAATGTGTATGTAAGGGGAAGTTTAATTGTCACCTGTGCTGCAGTATATGCTATTGGTTGCAATTAGTTGAAAGTAAATGGTACATGGGGCAGACTAAAAGGCCTAGAAAAACTAGGATTTTGGAACATCTCAGGGATGTTCAGAATGGGAATTTAAGAAGTCCAGTTGCTGAACATTTTTTGAATGTGCATGGTGGAAATATGTCAGGTTTGTTTTATTCTGTTCTTGCTCAGCCTTTAGTTAAGGGGGGGGGGGTGATGTAGTTAGAAAACTGTTAGATTTGGAGAACATGTTAATTTTAAATAATAGGACACTTTCACCCAGGGTCCTTAATTTGGAAGTGGAATTAGTGTATTAAGTGTAAAGTGAAGGTATCACATAATGTTGGCTACACTGTTCTCTCTTTTTCATTGATTTTGTAAAGTTCTGTAATCTTCTTCTTCTTTCAGCTGCTCCCATTTGGGGTCGCCACAGCAGATCAACTGTTTCCATTTCTTTCTGTCCTCTGCATCTTGCTCTGTCACACCAACCACCTGCATGTCCTCTCTCACCACATCCATAATCCTTATCTTAGGCCTTCCTTTTTTCCTGTTACCTGGCAGCTTCATCCTAAGCATCTTTTTCCCAATATACTCTGCATCCCTCCTCAGCACATGTCCAAACCAACGTAATCTTGTCTCTCTGGCTTTGTCTCCAAACCTTCCAACCTGGGCTGACCCTCTAATATACTTATTCTTAATCCTGTCCATCCTCGTCACACCCAATGCAAATCTTAACATCTTCAACTCTGCCACGTCAAGCTCTGATTCCTGCCTTTTTGTCAGTGCCACTGTCTCCAGCCCATATAACATAGCTGGTCTCACTACACTCTTGTAGACCTTCCCTTTCACTCTTACTGGTACTCGTCTGTCACAAATCACTCCTGACACTCTTCTCCACCCACTCCATCCTGCCTGTACTCTCTTCTTCACCTCTCTTCCACACTCACCATTACTCTGAACTGTTGATCCCAAGTACTTAAACTCATCCACCTTCACCACCTCAACTCCCTGCATCCTCACCATTCCTCTATCCTCCCTCTCATTCACACACATATATTCTGTCTTAGTCCTGCTGACCTTCATTCCTCTTCTCTCTAGAGCATATCTCCACCTCTCCAGGGTCTCCTCCACCTGTTACCTACTCACACTACAGATCACAATGTCATCTGCCAACATCATGGTCCACGGGGACTCCTGTCTGATCTCGTCTGTCAACCTGTCCATCACCATTGCAAATAAGAAAGGGCTCAGAGCTGATCCTTGATGTAATCCCACCTCCACGTTAAACGCATCCATCACTCCCACTGCAGACCTCACCGCTGTCACACTACCCTCGTACATATCCTGCACCACTATTACATACTTCTCTGACACTCCCGACGTCCTCATACAGTACCACAACTCCTCTCTATGCACCCTGTCATATGCTTTCTCTAAATCCACAAAGACACAATGCAACTCCTTTTGACCTTCTCTGTACTTCTCCATCAACACTCTCAAAGCAAACATCGCATCTGTAGTGCTCTTTCCTGGCATGAAACCATATTGCTGATCACTAATCATCACCTCCCTTCTTAACCTAGCTTCCACTACTCTTAAACATAACTTCATGCTGTGACTGATCAGTTTAATCCCTCTGTAGTTACTACAGCTCTGCACATCACCCTTATTCTTAAAAATCGGTACCAAAACACTTTTTCTCCATTCTTCAGGCATGCTCTCACTTTCCAAGATTTCATTAAACAATCTAGTTATAAACTCCACTGCCATTTCACCTAAACACCTCCATGCTTCCACAGGTATGTCATCTGGACCAACAGCCTTTCTGTTCTTCATCCTCTTCATAGCTATCCTTATTTCCTCCTTGCTAATCCACTGCACTTCATGATTCACTATCCACACATCATCCAACCTTCTCTGCCTCTCATTCTCTTCATTCATCAACCCCTCACAGTAGTCTTTCCATCTGCTCAACACACTCTCCTTGCTTGTGAGTATGTTTCCCTCATTATCCTTTATCACCCTTACCTGCTGCACATCTTTACTAGCTCGGTCTCTCTGTCTAGCCAAACTGTGCAGGTCCTTTTCTCCCTCCTTAGTGTCCAACCTTTTATACAACTCTTCATACACCTTACCCTTAGCCTTTGCCACCTCTCTCTTTGCCATGCACCTCATCTCCTTATACTCCTGTCTACTTTCTTCATCTCTTTGACAATCCCACTTCTTCTTCACCAACCTCTTTCTCTGTATACTCTCTTGTACTTCTTCATTCCACCACCAGGTCTCCTTGTCCTCCTTCCTCTTTCCAGATGTCACACCAAGCACCTTTCTAGCCATCTCCCTTACTAGATCTGCTGTAGTTACCCAGCTATTCAGTAACTCTTCACTGCCACCCAGTGCCTGTCTTAACTCTTTCCTGAACATCACCTCACAATTACCCTTTTTCAGTTTCCACCATTTGATCCTTGGTGCTGCCCTCACACTCATCCTCCTCTTCTTGATCACCAATGTCATCCTACAAACCACTATCCTATGCTGCCTAACTACACTTTCCCCGCCACCACTTTACAGTCTCCAATCTCCTTCAGACTGGCCCTTCTACATAAGATATAATCCACCTGTGTGCATCTTCCTCCACTCTTGTATGTCACCCTATGCTCCTCCCTCTTGTTAAAATACGTATTCATCACAGCCATGTCCATCCTTTTCACAAACTCCACTACCATCTGACCTTCTGCATTCCTTTGCTTAACACCATACCTACCCATCACTTCCTCATCCCCTCTGTTCCCTTCACCAACATGCCCATTGAAATCTGCTCCAATCACCAGTCTCTCACCCTTTGGTACAGCCATCACCACTTCATCCAACTCACTCCAAAATTTTTCGTTCTCATCCATCACACACCCATCTTGTGGAGCATATGCACTAACAACATTCATCATTGCACCATCAATTTCCAGCTTCATAAACATCACTCTATCCAACACTCTCTTCACCTCCAAAACACTCTTAAGGTTCTGTAAGGTTCTGTAATAAAATGCAGTTTTGATAGCTTGTTTAAGTAATAATTTAAATAATTTAAAATATTAAATAGTAATTGTTAGTATTTTTAGGTTCAAATTTTGGGATGATGTTAATTGAAATCAATTGTAATTAATTGAATCTAATTAAATTAAATGAACAAATGGTTTAGGGTTTTTTTTGAAATGTATTTAAGATGGCCATTTTTTGGATTAGATGAAGGCAAACAGCTGAGGTACCAGATCTATGTATTAAAGGATATTATTCAGCTTTTCTCTGCCCCGGTGGCGTTTTTTCTACAATTTTTCTGGTATTTTGTGTGTATATCCACTTACCCTGTGATCCCCATAGTAATGTTGGTGATGGTACAACACTGTAGAGTGTATGTCCACTTATCCTGTTATCCCCATAGTAACGCTAGTGATGGTACAACACTGTAGATTGTATATCCACTTACCCTGTGATCCCATAGTAACATTGGTGCTGGTACAACACTCTAGAGTTTGTATCTTGTGATGCCCATAGTTACGATGGCGCTGGTACAACACTATAGAGTGCATATCCATTTATCCTGTGATCCCCATAGTAACGTTGGTGCTGGTACAACACTTTGAACATTAACCCCTGGTATACTATTGTTATCTCCACCCCTGATCCCCATTTTGATGTTGGTGCTGTTATGGCACTTTTAAAGTAATCTCTCATGTCTAGTGGTGTCTCTCTACTGTGGTCATTCTACAATGATGTAGTGGGGGTGACCATGTTGATTTACATGACAGAGTGCTTTCTTTAATTGCTCAACCATGTAGCTGCCTTCCTGAGGGCATGATTGCTGAATTCATAGAGGTATTACAATGTGTGCACTTATTTTATACATATGAGTTTAACTGTAGATTGTAGAACTATTTCCTTTTTTAATTTGCAGATTGTAAATTCTACTACTATTTTTTATCATGTTACACATATAAATTACTCCTACCTCTAGGTATCACATCAAATTTTCTTATATTACACTTGTAACTACTGTAGGTCCAATCTCTTGACTTGATTTCTAATTCTGTGTGCTTATGTTATCTGTAATTATTGTAATAATGCTTCTGTACTGCTGTTTTCATTATGATATAACTGTATACTTGTCTTCCTGGCTCAAGCTGTGGCTGAAAAGACCCCATTGAGCTGCCTACCCACCTACCTGATTAACAAATGTAATAAACAAATACTGCCTTTTCAGAAGTTTTAAAACCTACACATTCAACCTTTTATGCTTTTCAATGTGCATCCATTGCACTCATGAAAATATTGCTAATAAAAATGAGTACAACATTTTACTGTCATCCAGTCGAAGGTTCTTCTCAGGACTGCACGTCTCTGCAATAATGTTTGCAGTGGTGCCTTTTGGAACATTCGACTTGCAGTATGTCTTTTATTGTGAAGTATTTGATCTAGCAATCTATGCTGAGCCATCACAAAATGCTTCTAATGCCAGAAGTCTAAACCTCAAGATGCACGCCCTCGAAGCCCTCCTCAGTATGGAGAACATCGATGTCTGTGCTGTGACTGAAACCTGGTTCAAGGTTCCTGAGAGCACCCCAGCACTATCAGGTTATACCTCATATCATGCGTTCCGGCCCCAAAATCCGGATCGAACTACAAAAGGAGGGGGAGTATCCATATTCATAAAGGATACCCACACCTCCAGGTTAGTGGCAACGCACGAAGCATCGGAGACCATCCAGGTGCAATTAACCATAGGTAAAACTGCCCTACAGTTTGTAACATGCTACAGACCACCTTCTCAAACTCAGGAAACCCACACAGCCTTCCTGAAGACACTGGAGAGTATGAATGTCTCTCCAAACACCATCATATTGGGTGACTTCAACTACCCAAACATAGACTGGGAACATTACTCAAGCCCCAACACCCTAGCCCAAAGGTTCCTTGAGTTCATAAACTCAAATGCTATGGAACAACTAGTCACCATTCCCACAAGAGGAGAAAATATACTAGACCTGATCATCACAAACATGGGGACAAAATGCTCCACAACGGAAGTATATCCCTCATTGGTGAGATCAGACCATAAATTAATCTCACTGGAGATCCACATCCCGCCCCCACCCCCAGCAAAAAAGACCACAGTGAAGAACTTCTCAAAAGCAAACTTCACACTTCTTAAGACGAGTGGTATTCTTCAAGGCCCCCGAGCCAGTGGAAACCACAACCCACGCTGCTGAAACCCTTACAAATGCCTTCTACGAGCACCTCCAGGAATGTATGGATCAAGCAATCCCTAATAAAATCAAGACCCTTTCCACCAAAGGCAGGCGCCTGGTCTGGTGGACTCCAGCCATAAACAAACTCTACAACAAGAGGAGAAAGCTACTACATGACAGAGCAAAATCCCTAAATGGGAAGGCATCTCTGATCAATACTAGCAAAAACTTACGATCACTCATAAAATCATCTAAGGCCAACTTTGAGAGAAAAATCGCTAATGACACAAAAGACAATCATAAAGCCTTCTTTAGCTATGTTAGAAACCTGGGTGGAAACTCCCAGATATGCTCAGAATTAGTCCAAAATGATAAAAAAATCACTGAACCCACAGACATTGCCAACATACTGGCAGACAGGTTCAGTGCAAATTTCTCCCCTCCCTCCCCCCCAAAAGGAGAAATATCTATCCCACCAGAGTCTAGCCTCCCAAACATCTCAGATGCCCAGGTGAGAGCTGCTCTCTCTAAAGCAAAAAACACAGCATCAATGGGACCGGACAGTGTCCCCAGCTGTGTGCTACACGAACTCAATGAGGAACTAAACCCACACATAAGGCTGCTGTTTAATCTTAGCCTTACTACAGGATACATACCCAAAGAATGGCTTACGGCAACTGTGGTCCCACTCCACAAAGGCGGTGCTTCTACGGACCCTGGAAATTACCGCCCCATAAGCTTGACGAGCCTTGTCTGCAAAGCTATGGAAAGGATCATAATGGAACTCATAAATAAAGACATTGGGGACCTACAGACACTGGATCCTACCCAATTTGGCTTTGTCAAGGGCAGATCCTGCCTCTTGAACTTGGTCGACTTTTTTGAAACAGTCACTAAGGCCATTGATGAGGGTAAGGCAGTTCACACAGCCTACCTTGACCTAGCAAAAGCGTTCGACACAATACCCCACTCGGGCATCATAGAAAAGCTCACCAGCTTAGATGTAAACCCATATGTCACAAGATGGGTTGCAAACTGGCTCAAGGACAGAACACACAGGGTTAGAGTTGCTGGTGCCATGTCAGACTCTAAGCCGGTCACAAGCGGTGTCCCACAGGGCTCAGTCCTGGGCCCCCTCTTGTTCGGCATTTATTTTTCTGAAGTGCAGGCAAACATAGGGGGATTGTGGCTGACAAAATTTGCAGATGACTGCAAACTGGGCACCATAATTGACACTCCATCAGACACAGACATCCTCCAGAAAGGTCTCATAGAAATGGATAACTGGTGTCAGAGCCATGGCCTTAAGCTAAATGCCAAAAAATGTATAGTCATAGCCTTTGGGAAAAACAAGGTAACCCCTAATTACCACATAGGTGGCAATCCATTAAACACGGAAGAAGTTATCAGGGACCTGGGGACCCAAGTTGACAGTAACCTCTCTTTTGACACTCACATTGCCAAAGTGGTTAGGAAGACCGTCTACATTGCCCACCTGATCATGAAGGGATTCACATCCAGATCAGGAGAGGTCATTGTACCCCTGTACTCTTCACTTATCAGACCAATGATTGAGTACAACGCCCCATTCGGAATGTACCTTACCCAACACCTGCAGCAGTTGGAAAGACCCCAAAAGTTCCTCACCAAAAGGATAAAGGGGCTCAAACATATGTCATGCCCGACTGAAGAAACTCCAGCTCTATTCAGTCGCATACCGTCTGCTCAGAGGTGATCTGTGCTTGACATACAAGGCCATGTCCAACCCGGAATTAATGGACATGCTCCACCTCAAAAAATCCAAATCCACCAGAGCCACGAGAGCAAGAGACTTAAACCTCAACACGGATATAAATAGGACGTGCTGGAGGGACAGATTCATCACCCAGAGACTCCCTACACTATGGAACAGAATCCCAGTCCATGTGAGGCAGAGCCCCTCACTGACTCTGTTCAAGAGAAATCTTGACGAGTGGATGGGAGATCGTAGGTTTACCCCGGGAATCATCTTTGTATCACTGCTGGACAGAGGCACAGCAAACTAATGGGTATAGTATTCTCATCCCAAGGGGTGGTGAAAGCCACACACACTCTGGCTAGGCTTTTAAATGCCCTAGGGCAGATAGCCTAGTATGAACCTATGAACCTATGAACCTATATAGTTTCTAGATATCCCCCATGTATATTCTGTGTGAACCTGGAATATACTTTCTCAAAGATTGCTATCCTGGATCCGTGTTGTAGGGCAGCTTGTTGCAAAAGCAGAATATGATACTTGTCACATTCAAGAAACCGTTTTAGGAACAGGTTCTACACTTGAATCAGCACTAGTTCATTCCTTATTGTCATTTGATGACAATCTTTATCAAGGATAAATGCAATGTAAACATATATAATATATCTAAAACAGTGCTCATTTGATCAAAAATGCATTGATCGAAACCACTAATGACTGAATCACATTTGATTGAAAACTATGTTATCCTGTAGAAAATGACTCCGGGTTTGGTTTTGGAGCATAGGAATTATAATGCAATTATAATGCAAATTAGTGTTAATTATTATTAGCTCGTTGTTAATGTCCACTTTTAAGTTATATCGGCATATCTAGAAGTTTGTCTATGTGCTCTAGCAGCAATAGTGTAGCAAGGGTGGGGCAAAGGATGCATCTGTCCCGTGTTCAATGTGTTGGGGGTCCAGTCAGTTGATCTCAATTACTGTTTAATGCATATCAACTTTTAAGAGCTGGTATTGCATTTCCGGTCGAATGTGAGTGCTATATTACTCACTGTGTGCATACCTCTCTACCTCTTATCCTATCAAATCTGGACAAAGGTAAAACTAATGGGGGCCCAAAGGTTTAAAAACTAGGGACAGAATTTAAATATTGCTATTATAAGCTTAGAAAGTTACTAGAATAACAGGTTTAGCATTAACCTGCATTTTCTAAATGATATGAAGTCTGAAACTCAAATGCCTGTCATTATTTAGTGGCTTCAATCCTCAATGATTTTCTAGGAAAACACATTTGTTTTGAGGAACAGACTAAAAATATAAGGCAAAAATCTGGACATTCTGTGAAAATCTGGACAGTTGAGAGATATGCCTGAGTGATCTAGTGGTCTACATTGTAGCAGGCAGAAAACCAGGTCACAGGTTGTTACAGTTTTAAAAGTAAAAAGAATCATTTTTTTTTGTTAACTAAAGCCTCAGTGCTGTAGTGCTCCATGTGGGGTATAAAGTGTAGCAACATTTGTAGCAAGTAGTTTGCTGCAGTTTAAAAGAAAAAAAAAATTTTCTTTTCTTTCCTTTTTGTATTATGTTAGGAAGGAGAGTCAAGGACAAGATATAGAAATACAGTGTGATTGCACCTCAGATATCTGATTGTGAACTTTTTTTTTCTCTATCACTGAACAGCTGGGACAGGAGCCATGGGATATGTATCTGCCACCAGTTTGGTGTGCCAGTGCATGTAGTAGACCTTTTTTTCTTGTTGCATTTGCTCTTCCATTGAAGACCTAGGGCAGAGGGAGGGGCATGTATATGGCCACCTATCTGGTATGGCTTTAACAGAAGTGGAGTTTTTTTTTGTCTCTCTATAGCCCTGAGACAGTATGTTCAAGACCCATTTGTCCTGGGTGATCATGTGCCAATTTTGTGAAAAAAGTGCTAGTTTTCCCCCTAAGGAGGCTGCCAAAAGATAAGTGCTTGGTGCTGGCAGAGGAAAGTCATTGGGACTCTTTCCTATATGGCTGCGATTTGTCTTCTCTGCTTTTGGAGGTAAAAGCCCCCCATTGTTTAGGCCTGTATGAGCCTTGGGGCTGGGATCTGCCTCTGGGGTGTCTGTATCTGCCTCTTTGTGGCCTGTCTACAATGGAAAGGACCAATTCTTTGTAGGCCAGTTCCTGCTAAATCTGGGTGGCTGCACCTGTAATAAATCCTTAACTGTCTGCATAGATGTCACTTTGTCCTCCATTTTCTTCAACACCTCTTCTGCTTTAACACCAAACAAAGTATCATGCTGTAATGGAACATCTAATAATTTTGACCCGCAGTGGTGGTGCTGCGGTAGCGTTGTCGCCTCACAGTTAGACGTTGCCGTTCGATTCTCAGTTAGACCATCTTCTGTGTGGCGACATGCATGACTGGGCGTTCCTTCGTTGAAGGATGTGTGTTAGGCCCAGCAAAACAGCATGTAAAAATCTACTGCCAATCATAAGCGGACCGGAGTTCCACTGTGGCGACCCCTAAAAGCCCAAAGACACTTAAAGAGCTGTGGCAGTGAGGTATTAGATGCTGGGAATGACACAAGGTACTGGCTGAGCCAGTTATGTCTCAGGCCAACAGTGATTCAGTATGTCAGGAGTATTCTCTTTTATTTACAGTTGTGCAACTGTGGATTTTGTATATTTAAGTGTGGAGGAGTGGACTTGTCCTGCTCTACAAAAAAGACTTTTGGAGGTATATTTAGTGTATGTGACATTTTCAGTAAAATGAGTTTCATAGTTCTATGGTTTTAATGAAGTGATTTTTGGAACAAATGTACCATTCTTTTTTTTTTCTAAAGCATATCAGCTTTAGATCAAATGAACGATAATTATCTACACACACACACACACACACACACATATATATATATATATATATATATATATATATATATACATATACACACACACATGCACACACACACACACACACACACACACACACACACACACACACACACACACACACACACACACACACACACACACAAATTTGTATCTATCCAAAAGTATTGAATGGAATAGTATCATATCCCAGGTGCACAAAAAAATGAATATTACATAAAAAAACAATAGTCAATCACTCTTATATGATAAAAAGCAAATTTTTATTTTCTTCTTCAGTTGGAAAAATAAGATAAACCTGTTTTGCTTATTTAAGATACCCATAAGACTAGTCTGTGCCTGTACATACATATTCAGCCAGTTGTCTGACATGTCAGTAGATAGATATATTCTGCTCTCCTACATATCTTTATTTGAATGTCTAAGGCAGTGGTGGTACGGAAAACAAACTCAGATACATCACATGGTGGGTAAAACAAGTGTAGATTAAGCTTGGTCCTAGTTTAAGCCCTCATCATAGATGTTTGAGCAAAAAAAGAAAAATACATTTTAGAAGACAAGATGAGATGGCAGAATACAACTAGGTTACTATTTTTTTACGAATGATGAAACACCAAAATTTTAGTACATCATAGCCAGTGGACCTCCAGCTGAAATTTATTGATAAAAATGAAAATGAATTACCAATTTTATTTTTATTGTATTTGATTTATTTAACATTTGTTTACCGGGAAAGTCCGATTGGGTCAAGAACCCATTTTCAGTGATGGACTGGGGAGAAAAGCTCCAAATGACACATAGAAATTAAGACAATTTACATGAACAAGATAAAAAACAAATGTTAATGCGCTCATTGATAATAATTGAATGCTAAATAACCACAGAGAGGTAGATGCAATAATAAATACAAAATAAGTGTAAAGAGGTAGGTAAAATAATAAAAAGTACTAAATTAAAGTGAAGTGGTAGATTGCAGGAAGGAGTAAGTTAAATAATGGGGATCAGAACATTAGATGCAAGTAGATGCTTAAAGGATGGGAAAGTTGAGGGTGTAGAAATATGGAAAGTCTGTTAATCCAATATGCTAGTGGTTAGTAGATGAAATTCCTGTTTTAGGAATATAAAGGAAAGCCCCTAGAGAGTGAATGGAGTTCACCTGTTAGGGAGAGCAGGGGCAGAACTGGTGACATAGAAAATGTTTTTTAGGGTGTATTTAAAGTTGTTAAAGCTCTCAGTGGTAGTAATGTCTGTTGCCAGAGAGTCCCAGAGCTTGGCAGTGGCATGAGAGTATAGACACTGTCCAGCTCTTTTGTTTGGAATGTAGATGGTTAGGAGTTGTTTGTTTTCAGAGTGGAGGGCTCTTGTAGGTATGTAGGGTTTTAGGATAAATTTGAGGGCTGGGCAGCTATCAGGTGTACATATCATTGTATGTGCAGAAGACAGCTGTACTAAGCTTAGGTGTTGTGTGAGTTCGAACCAATTTAATTCTTTCAGAGCTAGGTAGTGGTGGGAATGGTAGGGGTAACCTGTGGTGAATTTGGCAATTTTATTGTAGCAGGATTGGAGCTTGTTTATAAGAGAAGATTGTAAATTGTTGTATAAGGGGGCTGCATATAAGAGTGAGGGGAAGCAAACAGGTGTTGGTGAGGGTTTTTCTGGTGGAGCTATCAAAAAACGTTTTTTTTGTCTGTAGAGTGTTCCTAGTTTGATGTGTGTTTTTTAATGCTGTTGCAGTTGTGGTGTTCTAAAGTTAGTTTATCTATGCTTACACCTAGAAGCTTAGCTGTGGGAACTGTTTCAATTTCTGTGCTATCCTGTGAGAATATTTTAAAGTCAGATGGGACTGGCTTTGTCGAAAACAGCAGGAGTTTTGTTTTTTTAGGATTTAAAAGTAGCTGGGCTTCTCTCAGCCATGTTTCTATTGAAGTGAAGGTGGCTTGGGTGAGTTGCTGGAGTTGTTGTATGTTACTGGAGGAGGAAATTATGGTAGTGTCATTTGTGTATTGGATAATGGAGCTAAGGCGTGTTGAGGAATGAAGGTTGTTAGTGAAAACATTGAATAGTAAGGGTCCAAGTATGGACCCTTGTGGTATCCCAACAATGTTGGTTTGATATTGGGATAATTTATTTTGCCATTTGATACACTGTTGGTGGTTGGATAGGTAGCTTGCAAACTACTGGGGGGATAGTGGGGTGCAGCCTATAATTGATAGCTGATGAAGAAGTTTGTTGTGGGGCACTGTGTCAAATGCCTTTGATAGGTCTAGTAGTAATCAGAAGTGATATTACCAGAGTCAATGGATTTGGACATAGTGTTGATGAAGGAGATTAGGGCAGTGGTAGTGCTGTGTGATGGGCGAAAACCATGTTGGGCAGGGTAATTAGTTTGTTTTGGATGAGGTGGTACAACAGTTGCTTATGTATGGATTTTTCCTGGAGTTTGGAAAGAGGAGAGAGGATGGAGATTGATCGATAATTGGATAGTTCAATGAATTTGCCCCTTTATGTAAAGGGGTGATGATAGACTTTTTCCAGAGGGTGGGGACAGTGGACTCTGCTATAGAGCAATTTATAAGAATACTGATAGGATATGCTATGGCTTCTGCAGCAAGTTTTAAGTATTCGGGGGGAGGTTGTCAGAGGAGAGGGAGCATGGTTTTAGTTTTTGAAATATTTTTTGAGTGAGAGGGGTAGGGACACATTTAAGAGAAAAGGGGATAGAAGATGTAGTACTGGTTTGTTGGGAATGTGAAGAGTTTTTTTTTTTATTTGTTTATGCAGGAGTCTTGAGATAAGGGTAGAGGGGGATCAGAGATGTGGCTTGAGGTAGTTGTGGAGGTGGGATTTGTTAACAGTTTGCTGATGCTGTTTATAAAGTGATGGTTAAACAGGTTGGCTATCTCTGAGGGGTTGTTTTCAGGGTATGGTGATGAAGTTTGTTTAGAGCCTGGGGTAAGCAGGTTTGAGATGTGTTTCCAAAATAGTTTTGGGTTGTTTTTGTGGTTTGCCACTTGATTGGATAAGTGTGTTTTTTTATCTAAGTTCACTATTTTTTTTTTTTGCTTTATTTCATAGCTGTTTATATTTGATTATGTTGGCATTATATTTGTTATTGTGCCATTCATTCCATGCTTTATCTTTATCTTGTAGGAGTTGTTTGGTAATTTTTGTTAGCCAGGGAGCATGGGTAATTTTGATTCTTTTGGTCCGGAGGGGGGCTAGCTGTCAAGGGTGTTTAGAAATATATTGTTGAAGTATTCAAGGGCATCTCCTAGTGGTAGTGTTTTAAGTGGGCTCCAGTTAGTGAGTTTTAGTATTTCATTAAACTTTTGCTGGTCAACGTTTCTAATATTGCTGGTAGTTTTGTATGTGTGGGATCTTGTAGTTTGTGGTGTGGATCTCTATATGAATATGTGGTCACTAAGAGTATTTGGTAGAGTGTGGGAAGTAGAGTATTTGTCTGGTTTAGAAACAAGTATCCAGTCAAGAGTTGCACCTAGGGTATTGCTGTTATGCATACGGGTGGCACTGGTAATGAGCTGGGTATAACCACAGAGGTTTATGCTGTTAGTAGGGGAGTCAGTCATCAGATCCTGCCAGTTAATGTTGATACCTCCCATAATTATAGTCTTGTTACTGATGTTTTCAGATATCCAAGAGAGGATATCTTCCATAGTTTGACTGTTTTTCCCAGGGGGTATATATAGACCAACAATGCATAGTTATTTTGTTAATTTCAGCATTGTTAAAAGTTAGATAAACTGCAAATGCTAAATAAATAAATACGCAAATAATCCAAACGTGGAAAAAATGCTATTAAACGTAGTAACTTTGTAGAAAATTAAAACGGAATATTTTATTAAAGCATGCTACACCAATTCCATTTTTATTTTATACGAAGTTACTACGTTTAATAGCATTTTTTCCACCTGTAGCATGCTTTAATAAAATATTCCGTTTTTATTTTATACGAAGTTACTACATTTAATAGCATTTTTTCCAACCTGTAGCATGCTTTAATAAAATATTCAGTTTTTATTTTATACGAAGTTACTACGTTTAATAGCATTTTTTTCAACCTGTAGCATGCTTTAATAAAATATTCCGTTTTTATTTTATACGAAGTTACTACGTTTAATAGCATTTTTTCCATGTTTGGATTATTTGAATATCAGCATTGCTTGGAGACGAGATTAACCTGGCGATTGAATGGTTCTGTGGCCACCTCTCTGCGTATTTATTTAGCATTTGCAGTTTATCTATACTTTTAAGCCGATGGGTGTTTATTCTGCTGGGAGCTCTTATTTACCTATTGTTAAAAGTTAGTATTTTTTTAGGGAAAGGTGAGATTGTGATGGAGTTGAGATAGGTTAAGGCTACCCCACCACCTTTTTTGTTGGTTCTGTCTTATCTGTGTATGTTATAGCCCGTAGGTGTTATTTCGGTATCATCGATATGCAGTTTTAGCCAAGTTTCAGTGATTACCATGATACGTGGGGTGTATTGACTTAACCAATCATGAAATTCTGTGATTTTATTACAGATACCAATAAAATGAAGCTAAACAATCCAAATAAAATTAATAACAAAATGAGCACAGCAGTATATGAAACAGATCATCCTGAAGTTTATCATTCAATGAGTCATTATACAGTTAGAAATATCTGTGAAAACAAGATATTTGTGCAAGAATCTGCAAAAGGAACATTATTACACACTAAGCAATGGAATTTTCACTGTGGCAGCCTGTATTCCATTTAACTCACCAAAATCTTTGGTGCGGCAGTGGAATCTGACAGAATATTGGAATCAATGGCTACATAGGTTTAATCTTTTCTGTGTTGTATTTGGCATAGCAGAGAAAAGTAAAGAAATATAAGTAGCCATATTCTTCACATAGTAATCCGTGGTGGTGCAGTGGTAGCGTTGTTGCCTCACAGCAAGAGGTTCTCCTGTTCAATTCTCAGCTCGTGTGCGGGGAGTGCCTTCTGTGTGGAGTCTGCATGTCCTCCTCGCAGGTCGAGTGGCATTCTGAAAGACATACGTGAATGGGCATGCCTTCGTGGAAGGTTGGGCATCGAGCTGGCAACTCGGCACCGTGAAAATTTACTGCCAATCATTAGCAGACAGAAATTCCGCTGTGGCGGCCTCTAACCAGGAAAAGCAGAAAGACAACAACAACATTCTTCACATAGTAATAAAGGTATGTGATACATTTGGTTTTACTGATGAGCAAAATATTGATTTAGTAGTCAAAGAAGGCATATTCAAGCAGCATTATAACTGTAAGAAAAATCTGATATATGAAACCAAGGAGTTTAAGAATGACTGATGCATATCTGCATAGAGACAAAGAGCTAAAGAATATAAACTGCATAGTTTGTTACTCAGAAAAAACTGTCGCTGACATAAAAAAATCATAAACTGAGCACCTAAGTTTTCAATGAAACATATTTAACATTAGATAAAGCTGTAAATGTGTGCAGAGCAAAACAAGTTCAGTGTAAACATAAGGCAGCTTGCTGAAGAAATGGATGTGTATAAGATTACACCTAGACAGAGAAGACAGTTAAACTAATTAAATGAGACTATTTCGACTTAAAATGCGAGGCAGTGCAGAAATCACATAGTAGCACGAAGGCAGCTAAAAATAAGAGACAAACAATTTAACAGGCATGTGAGCAAAGCTTGTCCTGAAATGAATAAAATATGCAGAAAGTGTAGCTTATTGAATCATTTCTGAAAAATGTTTATTTATATTTTTCACCAGGGTAGAGCACAGATAGTACAGTTGTGTAAAATCTTACCATAATGGTAGAGTTCCTTGCCTTCACTGCTACAGTATTCTTAACATATAGGATTCCCTTCTGTGGAAGCCCAACATTCAGCCAGTCTACCAAAGACTACTATTGCTTTAAGGTACACCGAATATCGCCCAAATGTTCCTTGCGTAGCATAGGGCAGAAAGGTGACATTCAGGCCTACCACAATCAGAAATGATTGCCCCAGTAGGAACACCAGTCCAAGGAACCCAAGAGGTAATCTGTACATCCAGGAAGGCAAAGGACTAAGGGGATGGAGGGAGGGAGCAAATACTGCAGCAGTGAAGGCAAGAACATCTACTGTTATGGTAAGATTTTACAGAACTGCACTAGGCCCTTGCATTCACTGCTGCAGTATTCTTAGCTCAAGTAGAAACTTGAGAGTGGGAAGGAGCAGAAGAGATCCCTAAAAAGCCATGAAAAATGGCACTAGCAAAACCAATCCTAGCTCTAGAAGAAACTTGGGAGGGGGAAGGAGCAGAAGAGACCCCTAAAAAGCCATGAAGAATGGCACTAGCAAAACTAGCCCTAGCTCTAGAGATACTATCTAACTTGTAGTGCTTGTTAAAGGTATACACAGAAGTACAGGTAGCTGCTTCAAGAATAGAATTAGTATCTAAGCCCTTGAAAAAAGCACCAGAAGAAGCCACAGTGCTAGTAGAATGAGCCTTAACTGAAGAAGAAAGGCTCTTGCCATAAAAAGTGTAACAAAAAGGAAATAGCCTTAGAAATCCAAGAAGAAGTAGTTTGCTTGGATACAGCAAGTCCCAAAGATCTAGGATGAAAAGAAACAAATGACTGATCAGATTTTCTAATAGCCTTAGTCTTATCCAAATAAATACTGAGTTGCCTATGTATGTCCAAAGTATACAGCACCCTGTCACTGTCAGATTGTGGACAGGGGAAACAAGTAGGAAGATCAGACTGATTCAGTGAAAGCTCATTTACCAGCTTAGGCATAAAAGAAGGATCAGCATGTAAGAATACCCTGTCCTCATGAAAGATAAAAAAGGAGGACAGGCCATAAGGGCCTGCAACTCAGACACCCATCTGGCAGAAGTAGGGCAAAAGAACAATCTTCCAGGAACAATGTTGCAGCAAAGTCAAAGCAGCAGGCTGAAAAGGAGCCTGAGTCAACTTTTCCAAAACAAATTTAAGATCCCAGGCAGGAGGGACAGGCTTCCAGGAGGTCTAATATTAAGGATGCCTTTAAGAAATTGTTTCACCTCAAATTAAGTTAAAGTAGGAGAAACAGGCAGACAAGCAGACAGAGCTGATAAATGGGCCTTAATAGAAAAATAGGTCAAACCAGCATTGAGTAACTCACATAAATAAGACAGAACCAAAGGACCATCCACAGTAAGTGGGCCCAGTTTACAAGAGACACCAAATACATAACATCTTCCATTTGGATAAGAAAGATTTCCTAGTAGTAGGTTTCCTGGCCTTCTCCAGGACTTCCAGGATGTCCTCAGGAAAAAAAGTGTCTATGAGAAATCAAAATCCTATCACCCACAATGTCATTTGAGGTGTGGACAAGTGCAGATGGATGAGAGATCTACTGGCTTGTGTGATTAGATCCACCCTGTGAGGTAACTTACAATGACTGCCCCTGGCTAGATGTAGAAGTAGAGGGAACCAGTGCTGTCACAGCCAAAAGAGAGTCACAAACATGATTTTGGGAGCATCCTGTTGAATGTTGAAAAGGACTTTTAGAATGAGAGGAGAGAAGGGAATGCTTAAAGAAACATCTCCTTACAAAAAAATGAGAGGGCATCCACCTTCCACACTAGAGGACCTGGACTCTGGCACAAAACAGAGGAAGTTTTCTGTTCAGAAGGGAGGCAAAAAGATCCACTTGAAGAGTACCCCACTGGTGGATAATATCCAGAAACACATCCCTGTGAAGCATACATTCGTGGGACTGAGTTAAGGACCTGCTCAGAGTGTCTCCCACAATGTTCTGATTGGAAGGGATATAAACTGCCTGAAGAGTCATTTGATACTTGACAGCCAGATCCCATACCAGAAGTGTCAACCGGCAAAGGAGATAAGATCTTGTTCCTGTCTGTTTGTTGATATACCACATCACTGTGATATTGTCTGTGAATACCTCGAGAGGCCCTGGAGAAAAAAAGAGGATGAAAGACCTGAAGACCCAGCAGAAGAGCTCTCATCTCTTTGACACTGATGTGCTCCTTCTGCTGATGAAGTGACTGTACATTTAGGGAGCCAAATCTCACCCTCCCCATCCCATGTCTGAAGCATCTGTAAACAATTCCTGAGAGGGAAGTAGGGGATGAGAAGAAATCCCTGGATTCAGAGATAACTGTTGAATCCACCAGTGAAGTTCCTGACTGAGACAAGGAAGAAGAGGTACTACAAAATTTAGAAGATGTACATGTTGAAGCCACACTGACTTCAGAAACCACTGAAACTTTCTCATGTGAAGTTTGGCCAGAGGGAGCATCAGAACTGTGGATGCCATGAAACCCAGAGCTCTCAGAAACTCCCTAATAATAATGGAAGCCAGAGAAAGAAGAGTGTGAAAGAAAGAAATGAGAGTTAAGGCCTTTGGAGGAGGCAGAGATGCAAGTACATGCGAGAGATGCAACTATACGGCCAAATTGGAGGCTGAGCTCTCTCAACATAGGACTGGCAAGACCAGACAGGAGGAGAAGGTAACCACACACAATACATACCCAGTCACACATGGTACCATCACAACTTCAAATCATACACATACTCACACAAAGACATACTCGGAGGCTCTGATCAAAAATTTACCAAAACAGCAGAGGCCACCAAAGCAGACACCCAAACAACTACCACCTCACGACCCAACACATGCAACACATAGACCACACAGTCAGAGTGTCAAACAGTCACAGCCCTTAAGGCCAAACAAAATGCCAGACACACTTGTCATTGGTGATTCCATAGTCAGACACACTGACGTCCCGCTCACCAGACTGAGTAAGGAGAAGGTCACAGTAAGCTGCCTGTCGGGCGCTAGAATCCGCCACATAACGCAAGCACTCAGGTCTCTCAACAGCAGGTACAAGTACGACTCAGTCATTGTCCACGCTGGTGTCAACGACCTGAGGCGCACCTCCTTGGACTACATGAAAGGGACGTCGAGGAGCTCTCTGATTATGTAGCCCAGGCAGGTATGACCCTGACCTTGAGCAGTATCCTACCTTCACCTAGAATGATGCCACAATACAGTGATAAGATGATCAGCTTTAATAATTGGCTTAAATTCTGGTGTCATTCAAAGGGGATCAATGTCTGTCTGCCTGGGATGACATGCTGGACAAGCCACGCTGCTTCATGAGGGACGGCTTGCACCTGTCACCCTGGGCTTCGGATATTGGCAAAGGCTCTTGCCACCCCATAGTGCCTTTTAGGCAAGGCTCAAATTCTAAACCTACCACCCTAGAACACCAAAAGGAAAAAACTAAGGGTAATGCTGCTCAATGCCAGAAGTCTCAATCTCAAGATGCACGCACTCGAGGCCCTTCTCAATATGGAGAACATCGATGTCTGTGCTGTGACAGAAACCTGGTTCAAGGCTCCTGAGAGCACCCCAGCACTAACAGGTTTCACCTCATATCATGCGTTCCGGCCCCAAAATCCGGACAACACCAAGAAAGGAGGGGGGGTGTCCATATTCATAAAGGACACCCACACCTCAAGGTTGGTGGCAACGCACGATGCATCGGAGACCATCCAGGTGCAATTAACCACAGGCAAGACTGCTCTGCAATTTGTAGCATGTTACAGGCCACCCTCTCAAACTCAGGAACCTCACATGGCCTTCCTGAAAACACTGGAGGGGATAAATGTATCTCCAAACACCATCATACTAGGTGACTTCAACTACCCTAATATAGACTGGGAACACTACTCAAGCCCGAACACTCTAACCCAAAGATTCCTGGAGTTCATAAACTCAAATGCCATGGAACAACTAGTCACCATCCCCACAAGAGGTGAAAACATACTTGATCTCATCATCACGAACATGGGATCAAAATGTTCAACACCGGAAGTATACCCCTCACTGGTGAGATCAGATCATAAACTAATCTCGCTGGAGGTCCTCATCCCGCCCCACCTGAAACAAAAAGACCACAGTGAAAAACTTATCAAAAGCCGATCTCACACCTCTAGAAACTAGTGTGGACTCCGTTAAGGCCCCTGAGCCAGTGGTAAACATTACTCAAACCGCTGAATCACTTACAAATGCCTTCTACCAGCACCTACAGGACTGCATGGATCAGGCAATCCCAAACAAAACTAAGACTCTCTGTACCAAAGGCAAGCGTCCAGTCTGGTGGACCCCAGCCATAAACAAGCTCTACAACAAAAGGAGGAAGCTACTACAAGATAGAGCAAAATCCTTGAAAGGTAAGACACCTTTGATCATTATAAGTAAAAAACTAAGAGCTCTCATAAAATCATCAAAGGCAAATTTTGAGAGAAAAATCGCCAAGGACTCTAAAGACAATCATAAGGCCTTCTTTAGCTATGTTAGAAACCTAGGAGGAAACTCCCAGATATGCTCAGAATTAGTTCAAAATGATGTGAAAATTACTGAACCTACACACATTGCTAACATACTGGCTGACAGGTTCAGTGCAAACTCCCCCCCCCCCAAAAGGAGAGATATCTATTCCAGAGGATTGTAGCCCCCCAAACATCTCCAACGCCCAGGTGAGAACTGCCCTCACTAAGGCAAAAACACAGCATCCATGGGACCGGATGGTGTCCCCGGCTGTGTGCTTCATGAACTCAACGAGGAATTAAACCCACAGTTAGGACAGCTGTTTAATCTTAGTCTCACCTCAGGATACGTACCCAAGGAGTGGCGCACGGCGACTGTGGTCCCACTTCATAAGGGCGGTGCCTCCACAGTCCCTGGAAATTACCGCCCCATTAGCTTGACAAGCCTTATCTGCAAAGCCATGGAGAGGATCATAATGGAACTCATAAATAAAGACATAGGGAACTTGCAGACTTTGGATCCAACCCAGTTTGGCTTTGTCAAAGGCAGATCCTGCCTCTTAAACTTGGTTGACTTTTTCGAGACAGTCACCAAGGCCATTGATGAGGGAAAGGCAGTCCATACAGCCTACCTCGACCTGGCAAAGGCCTTCGACACAATACCCCACTCAGGTATCATCGAAAAACTCATCAGCTTGAATGTAAACCCATACATCACAAGATGGGTTGCAAACTGGCTAAGTGACAGAACCCACAGGGTCAGAGTTGCTGGAGCCATGTCAGACTCAAAGCCTGTCACAAGTGGTGTCCCACAGGGCTCAGTCCTGGGTCCACTCTTGTTCGGCATCTACTTTTCTGAAGTACAAGCAAACACAGGAGGGTTATGGCTGACAAAGTTTGCAGATGACTGCAAACTAGTCGAAAACACATCTGACACAGATATCCTCCAGAAGGGCCTCACAGAAATGGATAACTGGTGCTAGAGCCATGGCCTGAAGTTAAACGCCAAAAAATGCATAGTCATACCCTTCGGGAAAAACAAGGTTACCCCTAGCTACCATATAGGTGACAATCCACTGAGCACAGAAAAAGTCATCAGGGATCTGGGGACCCAAGTTGACAGTAGTCTTCGTTTGACACTCATGTTGCTAAAGTAGTTAGGAAAACCTTCTATATCGCCCACCTGATCATGAAGGGATTCACATCTAGATCAAGGGAGGTCATCGTCCCCCTGTACTCATCACTCATTAGACCTATGATTGAGTACAATGCCCGTTCGAATGTATCTGACCAGACACCTGATGCAGCTTGAAAGGCCCCAAAAGTTCCTCACCAAAAGGATAAAGGGTCTCAAAAATATGTCTTATGCTGCCCGACTGAAAGAACTCCAGCTTTATTCAGTCTCATACCGCTTGCTCAGAGGTGACCTGTGCCTGACATATAAGGCCATGTCAAACCCAGATTTGATGAATATGCTTCACCTCAAAAAATCTAGATCCCTCAGAACCACAAGGGCGGGAGACTTAAACCTTGACACGGTTATAAATAGAACGTGCTGGAGGGACAGATTCATCACCCAGAGACTCCCTATGCTGTGGAACAAAATCCCGGTACATGTGAGGCAGAGCACCTCGCTGGCCTTGTTCAAGAGGAATCTTGGCCTTGTTCAAGAGGAATCTTGACCAATGGATGGGAGATCGCAGATATACCCCAGGGATTACTTCAGTGTCACTGCTTGACAGAGGCACAGAAAAATGATAGGCATAGTTTTTATTCAAACTAAAGGGGTGGCGAAAGCCACATAACTATGGGCTAGGCTTATAAATGCCCTTGGGCAGATAGCCTAGTATGAACCTATGAACCTATGAACCTAAGTATTGGCACAGTCTGAATCCTGCAACCCAGAAAAACATGATTCTGAGAAGGAGACAGGGAAGACTTTTTGAAAAAACAACTGCCCAAAGGGGCACTTATCTGCAACTGCTAGAATTCAGCAAATAGGTGTAGGTAGTCACTGGAGAATGAAAATGTGTTCATCTGGTGGAAAATGGATGCGGGTAAACAGACCAATAGTGAAAAGATACATTCAGACTGGTGGCAAAGAGGTTCTGATTATGATAGGCCTGAAAGTCACCTTTATGCCCTGTGTTATGCAAGGAGTGTTTTGAGGACATTCGGCGTACCTTAATGCAACAGTAGTCTTTGGTAATCTGTCCAGATGTCAGGCTTCCATGGCAGGGAATCCCATTTGCTAAGAATACTGCAGCATTGAATGTAAGGACATCCACATGGACCTTTCTCAACTGAGCCAAGGAGCACTGTCTGGTTAAATGACTTGCTGAGAGTCACACAGTAGACAAATAAAGGATTGAAACCCTGGAATACAGGAAGCAGATAGTTAACAGTTTTTAGCCTTAATCATTTATGATGTCAGACCACAACAAAGAGAAATAAAACAGTCCAATTTGTATGGTGAACCTACCAGCTTTACTGGTAGCCAGGGATCAAAGTCAGTAAGATCTTCATCTGATGTGATGTGTCTTTGTCACAACTTCCATCCCCCTTCATGCAGTCCCATTCTGCAGCAATGAATTAACCAGGTATTGGGTAGTGGACAGGTCAGTTTATTTATTTGAAATTATTAACAGGTAATGGCCAGATGGGTATAGTCCATTTTCAGTGGAGGCACAGAGATTAAACCTCCAAGGTTCAGGTTTAGTCCCTTATGGACACAGGTAGCTTATAAATGCCTGGCCTTCAATGTTCTATTTGGATACAGGACTTCATTATTCTTTCAGGAAAACTTGGCTAGCCTTAGAAAGACCTCCCAGATCATTAGCCTAGTAACAATCGATGAAACTATCAATTTATATATGGTAGCAGTTTACCAACCTCAGATGCAGTCTCACTTTTAATATACAGTGAAGCCTTGGTCCTTTCAGCATAGCCCCCATTTGTGCCATGATCACAGTGAGAAAGCCTATCTTTCACTCATACTTGTCATAACTCTGTAGCTCATTTATCTTGCCGAGGACCTTTTGGAGTTGGTCCAGTGATAGCCATCATTCTGACATGCACATTCAGAATTTAGTTTCTGTGTGTTCATAATTCTCTGAAGCCCTTGCTCCATTGCCTTTTGCAAAATAACCAATGCAGATATCACTCATAAAACAGCCAATTGTTACAAAATAGTCCTGTATGCGATCTGATGATTAAATGTGTTTAGCAGATTCTTTCAGCTACATCTGTAGATAAGTATTGGGAATTCAAATGCCATGTTCTAGCCTAGACAAGAAATGGTACATGAACTGCAGTATTGAGTTAACAATCTTACTGGGGTGCATGAGGATAGTGATCATCTTCTGTTTTGCCTCACTTATGCATTGGTACTATCGGTGCAGCCTCTTTCCTCTATTTTTCTCCATAATGCATTCTGGCATCTTCCATCTTCTGTATGCCTGCCTTCAGCTTAGGCCAAAGTTTATAATGCATTACCTGACCTTCAGAAACTTATAACTAGCATTATTCTCCAGCTTATTTACAGACCTGATTCCTTTAATTCTTCCCCATTATTTGGAAAACTGCATTTGCTAATAACTTTAGTAACTGATAATTTTTCAGCTATATCAATCTTACTTCTAACCCAAGTTTGGAATATCAGTTTGGCCTTCCTTATCCACTCTTGGCCAGCAGAGGGTAGCCTACCACTAACAGACATATGAATCCAGTGACTAGGTCTTTCGGTCATATTCCTCAGCTACACTCATTTTGTCTTAAGTGGTTGCCTTCCTCCTTGGATATTGCTATTTTTTGTTTTTTAGCACAAGACATTTTTGTGATCTCTTGCACAGAATTATTCAACATTAAAGCACCCATGTGTTGCTCCATTTTACATTTCACCTAAATCACTTCTAGAATGTTCCAAACATTTCAGTCATTGTATATAATTTAAGGATATCAAATAATTCTATTTAGAGTCACTATCAATCCCTCTTTACCATCCCCGTTTTATATAAACTCAAATAAGGTTTAAGTACCTACCATTTTGACTCTCTACACCTGCTATTCTGTACTTTGCTTTATCATCTAACCTACTTTTATCAGTTGTTCATTTATAGTCCTACTGCAGAAGCATTTTTATGACATCACTTGCACCATGTTTACTTAAATCATCAGTTAAGATGTTCATGTCACATTCAGCTACACTAAAGGTATGTTTGTTTATTTGGAGACTTGATAGGCATTGTATTTAATGTGCACTTAACCTATCATGATGCATTTCGCAACTAATGGACAGTGCTATATTCACTACTTGCTCTAACATCATATTTGTCTAACAAAGCTGTTTCGGCATTCTCAGTATATGCCATGCACAATCTGACTCACAGTTTGTCTACCGCTCAAATTACAGTTTGACTAGTCTGCGCAGCTATATAACATGTTCTGAAAACTCTTATTCCTTATTAGATTCTCTTATGGTAGTCTAAAATGCCTTGCAGTCATTAATAGCTTTGGATCAAAGTAGTTTTGTAGGATGTTGGCAGTTAATTTATTTATTTTTTTCTTTTGTTTAGCTTGTAATACATAAATTCACAACATCTCATTCAGTCTGGCAGCCATAGTATTCAGAGCACTAAAACTCTTTTTTTCACATAGAAGGCATTAGCTGTGTAAGGCCGCTCTTCTCTAAGTGTTCTGCAGTAGCAAATGCATTAACTTACCCAGCTGGAAGTGGTGCAGACCTTTTGTAATTACCTTCAGATTCAGATAATGACATTCCGATAGCCATCACTACATGTTTTTTGCATAATTACAACTCGCAGTAGTTTTTGCAGCCTTCTGTAGTAGAATAAATCATTGCAGTACAATATTTCCACAACGCTGTTTCTACAGTGTGAATTAACAGAGACCCACTTCATCTCTCAAACTGCACATAATTTGAGCTCTGGTGGACAATTATGAAACAGCAATAAATATCAGATTTGATTGGGTTCATTAAAGTGTGAATTTAGATGAACTTAAAAGTAACTTTCTGTGTTGTTACCCCAAACATTCATGAGTCAGAAGCAGGCTCATAAAATCCAAACTCAATACTGCCTTTTAAGTAAAAGCTGACACTTGCAGTGTTTCAAGTCTGTTTAAAGGCCTTCAGTTGTGCTCATTCCCTAGAAAAAGAAAATAAATATGAACCGAGGTTTAAAACATTAAATATTTGCAAGTGTAAACTGAACAAAACTAATGTACATAACTATTAGAACATTTTGAACTCCTAGCCAAGAATAGCTGAAATGTACACCAGTATAACTGCAGTATGGCCTAAACAATAAAATGGCTGATGACAGGAACTTAGGTCTTAACTTTTTTATCATTACTCTTAGCCCACAGGCAAATTCTTTCCTAGTATTAGTTAACAGAGCTATTAGTACACCTGGCCTGCTTGCTGTTTAGCTTCTGCTTAGTCATGGATATAATTTACCTCAGAACAGATTCAAAGTGTTAATAAGCACTCAGCACATTCGTTTTAACATTAAAATAGCCCTGAAACTTCTTTTCTTGTCATCACTGAAAGCAAGATCACAGCAATAAGACTGGCATGTTTTCATTTGTCAGCCCTCACCCCGTTCCCCATGGGGAGCGTGGCATTATTGCGACAAGCGGCCTGAAGCTCAGTCTTCTGATTTCAATTGACATCTTCCCGCCTGCTGATTTCTTTTCTCTTTTCCAAGTTGTTGCTCCGTCTGTAGACGTTATTTAATGGGGTAGGCTGTATGTGACTAGTGTTTGATTTCCAATAGAAGAACAAATTATAATAACGATCACAAAGGGAAGAGAAGGGCATCTTGTTTGAATTCTTAAGATCAACAGACTGAAGAAGAAGAAAATGCAATCAGTAACTTGATCTTTCTCCTCTCTGTGCCTTTGTCCCTTCCACTTAAATTGGCAGAAAATGAGATCATTTTGAAGTGATGCAATTAATATTGTCAAGTGCTTTGATCAATATGCCAAAGATAAACGGCCTTTAGTAAGTAGCAATACATACATATGCATTTACATGCCCATGCATACATACAAACAAGCACACACATAATGGGAGCATTTCCTAAAATAATCTGAAAACATACAATTACAGAAATACGAATTATAAAGTTTTATTGGACTAGCATGTTATGAACTAGAAACAAGCTATGTATCTGTGTAGAATTATGGATAGTGATAACCTTATATTTTGATGCATTTAAATGTTATAGACCCTTGCAGAATTTTTTTCCTCTTTTCCTGAAGGCCTTAATAAATGCAGTTTTGAGTTCAGAATTTATACTATATGCAGCCTTTGTAAAGCATATATTACAATAAATGGAGTAGTATATTTTCAAATATAGAAGCGATATTTCTTTTATGATTATTTATCTGGAATAAAATAAATAACAAGGTTCAGGAAACAGTTAAAATGAGGAGCCTTGTATACAATGCTTCCATTAGATGAGTCAAAAAAAGCTTTTGCTGAATCTGTTTCATAGACAGCACAGGTATTGCAAAACCATGAATCTTGGAAATATTCTCCAGTTATGTTAATAATTGCAGCTGGGTTTCTACATTAGCTTTTTTTATTTTACTTATGTATTTGGTGATCAAATAAATGGATTCATTGTAAATTGATGCATTTCAGCAACATCATCTGCAATTTCCCAATACCCACCAGAAAAAAGAAAAGTTTCAGAGGGCATGTATGGCACAGCTATTTACATAGCAGCTGCCAAGGAACAAAGTATACCTATAATATACACAAGGTGAGAGACTCTGGAGTATGCATGGCAGGTACACCAGGAAAGCTTAGAGAGACACTGATCTCAATTTTACACAGCAGGAACACGTATGTATGCTATTTTGGGGCAGGGAAAGGCATTCAGAATACAGTAAAGTGCACCATACAGGTAAATGACAGCAAGAGAGAGAGAGAATCCATTAAGATAAGTGAGAGTTTGAGGGGGTTGCAGGATTTCAGTAGAGAAAACTGTTCACAATGGCAGGAAATTTGATTAAACTTAAGCTGAAAATGACAGAGTAAGAAGATGAAATATATTAATATTGCTAAATTAGAAACTTAAGTTCAAGGTGGAATAGAAAGGTTTATGGCAAACGCGATGCTCCATAGTGTCAAAGGAAGGTAAAAATAGTGTACCGTGAATGACATGTAAGGGAAGGTTCACAAGAGAAGAAATAAGGGCATGTGATAAATGAAGACAGTAAGATTTTGATAAAGTACAGATTGCTAGTGATGTACTAACTAGGAGTCTTAAAAGAGACAGAAAACATCTTATTTCAAAAAAAAAAATCTACTTAATAAATTAGTTCAAAGCAAGAAGGCAGGGAATGCAAGGATTGAAGATACATTTCTGGTGATGTAACAGGCAATTGGTGTTGGTGTACACATAGGAAACTGAATGGTGACCCCTGAAAAATCCCACTATTACATAGTTATATAGTCTGATCTGATTTTTATATAACAGAAGGTTGTGTTAAGGGGATAAGAAAAGTGCTATTGAGCTTCTGAGGAAGATTGTAAGAGCTTATCCCAGAATGATAGCAGAAGAGATGCTGCAGTATTCTGATTTCATGCACACAGCCTTTGCACCACTGGCCTCTGTCCAGGATAAAGCTTAATAACCAGCATGTGCCACCCTTTGTTAACCAGGTAGATCCACTGGACACAAAGTCCCTTTTCAGGGATGACAAGGGAGCAATGTTGATGCAGACCAACATCATTTCTCTGAAGTGTTTCCCAGCCTCATATAACACTGACCTATATTAGATGTGTTCCCAGAAATAAAAGTATTTACTTTTTGCCAATTAATTTCATTGAATCAACGAGAAGACAGGGATAGTTTTAATAACAGTCATATAACAAGTTACAACAATCCAGAGAACCATTTGCATATAAAAATCCAGTTGTCTGTTTGTGGCATGCACAATATCTTATTACTCCAGAATACTATTGGAGTTAACACATCAATTACATTTACAAACTAAATGTGGAAGGTTTTGTACTATACTGTACACTTGTACCTTAGCTATTAGAGTGCTATCCTGTATAAATTTAGTTGAGTTGTGGGGAGTACTAGGAACCAAAAACGTTTGCCATCCATCAAGGGAAAAGGTTGATACAGGAGCGAATATTTTCCCTCCTTCCCTCTGTCTCAGTTGCTCTTAACTGGAGAGCACTCTCAAACCATGTGTAAATAATTGCTGTGTGTTGACTCATCTCCAAACAAGCCTATCATGAAGTAATATCCCATGCATAGTACTTACTGGTATAAGATGCCACTTTCCAATGAGTTTAAATCTTGTAGAGACTAACTATAGATACATATTTGTTGCCATACCTGGTAAGATATATTATTGTTTTTGTTTATCTCAGGGTGTCACATGCTGTGGACTAGCAGCTATGTAGACTTTGATAAATCCCAATGCAAAAAGTGAACATTCTGTGTAATCTGAGCAGCTCGCTGCTCCGCTATGATAATGTTTCCCTTTGAGAGGGATATGGATCTAGGTTTTGAACATAGGAAATTGATTTAATGTGTATGAATTGCCAGTGTTAGAGATTATTTTGCATACTTTTCTTTAAACATTGTGCGAATGATAAAAAACTGCTGTCCCTGGCCTGATATTTGCCAACCAAATAAATAGTCAAATAGCCAATAAATTGGGCTAGATTCAGTCACTACTAATACAGAGTCAAAATTCTACTCATATTGCATTAGTTACTTCTTTCTGTCATGTATTTTACAAATACCGTACAAAATTTCTTCCCTGGGTCCTCCATTCAGTTTCTTCCTTAATTTTGTCAACTTGTCTTTCTTTGCATCACTGCAAATTCTAGAACAAGACCTATTGGTCTCGGTCCTAGGATGTGTTGTAGCCTGCAGGCTGCAACTCTATAAAAGTGTAAGTTATGCAGTTCTAGGCCTCCCTTCTTAGTTGTAGTCATCAGCTTACTTAATAACTATGGTGGATAGCTATCCCTTACAAATTTCAGTATAGACTTTTACAGTTTATGGGTCTTAGGTGATAGTCCTAATTCCCATATAAATACCTTGTAGGGATTTTACCTGACTAAAATACCTGCATCAGTACAGTATACTCCCTGTTTGTGTAACTGTTTCATAAACAGCCGATTGAACCCCTACAGTACAAAAGGAGAGGGCCTGTTAATCTTACCATCTCATGTAATAAATCAGGGATCTTAAAAGAGAATTTATTTGTCCATCTGGTGGCATTGCCTCTGGTAAAAGTCTCAAATGTAATAAACCAGTGTGAGCTGACATTCTGGCAGTCACTTTAATTGACCCTAGAAATATAAATTCTTGGACCTTTGGGTGCCATACATCACTCAACAGAGAAAACCTTCAGCAGAACTTTCATGATTTTCAGGATGAATCCTTCTCCTTCTATATTTATTTATTTATATATATTTGTTTATCAGGATAGTTCACTGATCAATATTCCTACACTATTCCTACCCTATCCCCAATATCCCCACCTACCAGTCTCCCTTCCCCCAGCAGTATTACTGCCTCATTCAATACTTTACTGAAACCATTCTGTCTAAACAACACAACTTCCTACACACCCTTTCCACATCAAAAACAAATACTCTGCCCATAGTCTTTTCTTTTTCACCAATACCAGCCTCCTATATAAAAAACTTCTATTAAAACTTATGCCTACAAAACTAGCAGCTGACAATCTCCCTTGTGAATATCTAAAAATAGCAGCTGAAATCCTAGCTTATCCAGTCTCTATATTAATAAACCAGTCCTTATCAGAAAGCTATGTCCCCACACTGTGGAAAATATCCCACAGCATTCCCCTCCATAAAGGTGGCTCCGCCACCGAACTCTCCAATTACCACCCCTTAGCCATCCTGTCTCCACTCTCCAAAATACTTGGGAAATGCATCCATTCTCAAGTCCTAGACTACCTCCTAACTAATAACCTCCTCTCTAGCACCCAGCATGGCTTCAGCCCATACCACAGCACTACTACCACCTTGCTCTCTTTCACTAATGCTATCCTTCATCATAAAACTAATGGCCTTTTCTCCTCTGCTATATTTCTGGATCTATCCAAGGCTTTTGACATGGTCTCACACAAATTACTAATCTCTGTTCTTACTAACCTATCTTTTTCCCAATCGGCTACTGATTGGTTTCACAACTATCTAACTGGCTGCCAACAATCAGTTGTCTGGCATAATGACTTAGCTCCTCGACTTCCTGTAACACTCCGTGTTCCCCAAGGCTCCATCCTTGGTCCCCTACTATTCTCACTCTTCACCAGTGATGTATTTACAGCCACCAAGCATGTTTCTCTTACACAGTATTCAGATGACTCCACCCTCATCTGCTGAGCCCCAACTATACCTGAACTTCACAACATCACACAGGAAGCCTTTTTCTCTGTAGAAATCTGGCTATCTCATGCCCAGTTATTACTCAACCCGAACAAAACTAAACTCCTTATCTTCCAACCCACAAATCTAACCCAATTAACCCCCACATTAATATTCTAGCCAAAGACAATACCATCATCTCCCCAACAGAACACACCAAACTACTTGGTGTTGAGATTGATAACAATCTCATATTTGACCCTCACATTTCTCTTACCATAAAAAAAGTTCACAAAAAACTAGGGGCATTGTATAGAAACAAACAATTCCTCACCAAGACAGGCAGATTTTCTGCTGCCAATTCCCACCTAATCTCCACTTTACTCTACGCCTCTTCTATATTTAACCTACCTTAGACAAACAGCCTAAACAAGCTCGAGGCTTGCTACAACAAAATTGCTAAAGTTTGCCGCTGGTGCATCTTATTGCAGCCACCACTGTATCTGACTTAGAGAACTTGACTGGCTTGAACTCCCTCAACTTCTTCACCTGAATCAACTCTCTCTTGCCCACAAGTTAGTAAACTATCCTCTTAAAGTCCACTCCTTCAAAACCTTCTCTAGCCCTACTGCTCCACTAGACCACTATGCTTCAGCAGCAAAAATCTAGTTCTAGTATCCAAAGCCAAGAACTCAGCTGGAGAAGCTATATTTTCCTGCATAATATCTAGATTAAAGAACACCCCCCCTATAACCACACTACCTTCTTGCAATCACTTCAAGACTGCACTAAAAACTCACTTAAAAAGTCACTGGTTATGTCCATGCACCAGTCCTGACTAGTGACCCACCTTTTAACCTCCCCTTCCTCTCACCTCCCCTAGCCACCCTGCCTCACACCATCAGATTATTGCATACCTTCCTCTGTGGGCTCTGGCCCTCCCCTACCCTACTCACTCAATCTCTCAGACCCTCTTATAACATCCTTAATTACCTCACTTCATCTCCACTCGAAATATATCTCCCAGCTGACTTATACCTACCTTCCTCTCACTACCACGTCTACTACTTACTCAGTCTCCTCAATTACTCCTCTATCTTCCCCCTTCCATCCCTCTTAGCCCTCCTGGCTTATTCCACCCTCTAGTGGAATGTCTGCTTTGTTTCTGTTTGAATTTATAGCCATATTTGTATATAAGTCATAGATATATGAGTTCATAACTGTATCTGTTTTAACTTAGCATTATCTGTATATACATTCTACCTTTATTCTTAGTCTCTAGCTAGATATTGGCATAGCATATTCATAACTATGTTTCATATTGTATGTATAAATAATGTTTTGCTATAGTACATATTATTTGCTATTGTATGTATAATCAGTTGTTCTTCATGTACTCTGCTGCTCATTTATTGTTTTGTGGAACTTTTCTCCCCGGGCCTCTGCTGAAAAAGGACCTGTGTCCAGTCGGAATTTCCCAGTAAACAAATGTAAATAAATAATAATATTCAGAAATTTTAAGGTTCAGCCCAGACAATTTCAGGTACAGCCCCAATATCAAGATTACTGCTACATTAAAACACCCACTTAGGACAGATGGACTAAGAGAAATTAAAAAGACAGATGGATTGTTCTTCCCTACTAAATGCCCTGTGAAACATTTCAGAGCTTTACCAGAAAGGCTCATCCAGACTCTGCTACACTTTGCTGTGAAGGAAAGGTTAGTTTGCTGTTATTTTTTGTATTTCTGTATTGCCTTCCTATATTTTGAATACTGTAGTTTGTTTTCTTTACCTTGTGTTTTGCTTGCATTCTGTTTAACAGCATATTAAAACTTCAAAAGAGACCACAGCTCTCTCTGTTCTGAGTCAGGCAGAATTTTCCCTCTCCCTCCCACCCATTTAAGTTGTCTTGTTAAATACCACTGTCTTTCTAGTTGCCCGCCTCTTATGTTAATCTGACCATATATCTAATTTCTCTCTACTTTCACTGGCTTATGTGAGTAATCACAAAACCATCACTTTTGAAATCCACCCTTCAATTATTTAAATTTATTGACCATCCTACAGTATTTCATAGTACCAAAATACAAAAGTAACCACCCCTTTCAGTCCATCTTGCTGTTTTAAAAATAGTAACTCTCCACTAAACCTTAACTTTTTAAACAGGTAAAACTCAAGTTACCTACTTTCATATCTAACTTCTCTAGTGCACACTGCAGAGTGCATTCTTTTCAATCTTACCTTTAAGCATCCCTGTTACTAGCACTTTCTCTAATACCTAAAAGATCATCTCTACTTGACTCCAAGTAGACTTTTCTCTATCTGTTAAACCTAGCACTTGCTCCTACAGTACTTATTACCTTGATACGGCACTCTTATAGATAGCACCCCAAAAGGCAAACCCCCATTTCTCGGTCACTCACGTCCGGAATCTCTTTTAAAGTTTTTTGTCTAGTCCTTCTAGCATGTCGAGGATCAGTTGCTAGTGTCCTCTCCTGCTCAGCTGGTGAACCTGGGAATATTGAGGCAATGTTACAATTGCCTCATGTACACAGACAACCCTCTCCTCCTCCCACAAAACACAAATACATGCGAGAGATGCAACTATACGGCCAAACTGGAGGCTGAGCTCTCTCAACATAGGACTGGCAAGACCAGTCAGGAGGAGAAGGTTACCACACACACTATAGACCCAGTCTCACATAGTACCATCACAACCTCAAATCATACACATAAACACAGAAAGACATACTGGCGGCTCTGATCAAAATCTACCAAAACAGCAGAGGCCACCAAAGCAGACACCCAAACAACCACCACCTCAGAACACAACACCTGCAACACATAGACCTCACAGTCAGAGTGTCAAACAGTCACAGCCCTTAAGGCCAAACACAATGCCAGACACACTAGTCATTGGTGACTCCATAGTCAGACACACTGACGTCCCGCTCACCAGACTGAGTAAGGAGAAGGTCACAGTAAGCTGCCTGTCGGGCGCTAGAATCCGCCACATAACGCAAGCACTCAGGTCTCTCAACAGCAGGTACAAATATGACTCAGTCATTGTCCACGCTGGTGTAAACGACCTGAGACGTACCTCCTTGGACTACATGAAAAGAGACATTGAGGAGCTCTCTGATTATGTAGCCCAGGCAGGTATGACCCTGACCTTGAGCAGTATCCTACCTTCACCAAGAATGATGCCACAATACAGAGATAAGATGATTAGCTTTAACAATTGGCTTAAACTCTGGTGTCATTCAAAGGGGATCTTGTCTGTCTGCCTGGGATGACATGCTGGACAAGCCACGCTGCTTCATGAGGGACGGCTTGCACCTGTCACCCTGGGATTCGGATATTGGCAAAGGCTCTTGCCACCCCATAGTGCCTTTTTAGGCAAGGCTCAAATTCTAAACCTACCACCCTAGAACACAAAAAGGAAAAAACTAAGGGTAATGCTGCTCAATGCCAGAAGTCTAAATCTCAAAATGCACGCACTCGAGGCCCTTCTCAGTATGGAGAACATCGATGTCTGTGCAGTGACAGAAACCTGGTTCAAGGCTCCTGAGAGCACCCCAGCACTATCAGGTTTTACCTCTTATCATGCGTTCCGGCCCCAAAATCCGGACAATACCAAGAAAGGAGGGGGGGTATCCATATTCATCAAAGACACCCACACCTCAAGACTGGTGGCAATGCACGATGCATCGGAGACCATCCAGGTGCAATTAACCATAGGCAAGACTGCTCTGCAAATTGTAGCATGTTACAGGCCACCCTCACAAACTCAGGAACCTCACATGGCCTTCCTGAAAACACTAGAGGGGATAAATGTATCACCAAACACCATCATACTAGGTGACTTCAATTACCCTAATATAGACTGGGAACACTACTCAAGCCCAAATACCCTAGCCCAAAAGTTCCTGGAATTCATAAACTCAAATGCCATGGAACAACTAGTCACCATCCCCACAAGAGGAGAAAACATACTTGATCTCATCATCACGAACATGGGAGCACAATGTTCAACACCGTAAGTATACCCCTCACTGGTGAGATCAGATCACAAACTAATCTCGCTGGAGGTCCTCATCCCACCCCACCTGAAATAAAAAAGACCACAGTAAAGAACTTCTTGAAAGCCGACTTCACACTTCTAAAGACTAGTGTGGTCTCCTTTAAGGCCCCCGAGCCGACGGAAAACAGTACTCAAGCCGCTGAATCACTTACAAATGCCTTCTACCAGCACCTGCAGGACTGCATGGATAAGGCAATCCCAAGCAAAACAAAGACTCTTTGTACCAAAGGCAAGCGTCCACTCTGGTGGACCCCAGCCATAAACAAACTCTAAAACAAAAGGAGGAAGCTACTACAAGATAGAGCAAAATCCTTAAAAGGTAAGACACCCTTGATCACTATAAGTAAAAAACTAAGAGCTCTCATAAAATCATCCAAAGCAAATTTTGAGAGAAAAATAGCTAAAGACTCAAAAGACAATCATAAGGCCTTCTTTAGCTATGTTAGAAACCTGGGAGGAAACTCCCAGATATGCTCAGAACTAGTTCAAAATGATGTGAAGATTACTGATCCTACAGACATTGCCAACATACTGGCTGACAGGTTCAGTGCAAACGTCCCCCCCCCCGCAAAAGGAGAGATAGCTATACCAAGCGATTGCAGCCCCCAAACATCTCCAACGCCCAAGTGAGAACTGCTCTCTCCAAAGCAAAAAACACAGCATCCATGGGACCTGATGGTGTCCCTGGCTGTGTGCTCCACGAACTCAACGAGGAATTAAACCCACAGCTAGGACAGCTGTTTAATCATAGTCTTACCTCTGGATACGTACCCAGGGAGTGGCGCACTGCAACTGTGGTCCCACTTCACAAAGGCGGTGCCTCCACCGACCCTGGAAATTACCGGCCCATTAGCTTGACAAGCCTTATCTGCAAAGCCATGGAGAGGATCATAATGGACCTCATAAATAAAGACATAGGGAATTTGCAGACTTTGGATCCATCCCAGTTTGGCTTTGTCAAAGGCAGATCATGCCTTCTAAACTTGGTTGACTTTTTCAAAACAGTCACCAAAGCCATTGATGAGAGAAAGGCAGTCCATACAGCCTACCTCAATCTGGCGAAGGCCTTTGATACAATACCCCACTCGGGTATCATTGAAAAACTCATCAGCTTAAATGTTAACCCATACATCACAAGATGGGTTGCAAACTGGCTGAGTGACAGAACCCACAGGGTCAGAGTTGCTGGCGCCATGTCAGACTCAAAGCCTGTCACAAGTGGTGTACCACAGGGCTCAGTCCTGGGCCCACTCTTGTTTGGCATCTACTTTTCCAGTACAAGCAAACACAGGAGGGTTATGGCTGACAAAGTTTGCAGATGACTGCAAACTGGGCGCCATAGTAGAAAACATATCTGACACAGATATCCTTCAGAAGGGTCTCACAGAAACGAATAACTGGTGCCAGAGCCATGGCCTAAAGTTAAATGCCAAAAAATGCATAGTCATACCCTTCGGGAAAAAGAAGGTCTCCCCTAGCTACCAAATAGGTGGCAATCCACTGAGTACAGAAGAAGTTATCAGGGACCTGGGGACCCAGGTTGATAGTAGTCTGTCATTCGACACCCATGTAGCTAAAGTAGTTAGGAAGACCTTCTACATTGCCCACCTTATCATGAAGGGATTCTCATCTAGATCAAGGGAGGTCATAGTCTCCCTATACTCATCACTCATCAGACCAATGATTGAGTACAATGCCCCATTCGGAATGTATCTGACCCGACACTTGCAGCAGCTGGAGAGGCCACAAAAGTTCCTTACCAAAAGGATAAAGGGTCTCAAACATCTGTCCTATGCTGCCCGACTGAAAGAACTCCAGCTCTATTCAGTCGCTTACGCTTGCTCAGAGGTGACCTTTGCCTAACATACAAGGCCATGTCAAACCCAGATTTGATGAATATGCTTCACCTCAAAAAATCTAGATCCATCAGAGCCACAAGGGCGGGAGACTTAAACCTCGACACGGCTATTAATAGGACGTGCTGGAGGGATAGATTCATCACCCAAAGACTCCCTATGCTGTGGAATAAAATCCCGGTATATGTGAGGCAGAGCACCTCGCTGGCCTTGTTCAAGAGAAATCTTGACCAATGGATGGGAGATCGCAGATATACCCCAGGGATTACCTCAGTGTCACTGCTCAACAGAGGCACAGCAAAATAATGGGTATAGTTCCCCATACTAAAGGGGTGGCGTAAGCCACAAAACTATGGGCTAGGCTTGTAAATGCCCTCGGGCAGATAGCCTAGTATGAACCTATGAACCTATGAACCTATGAGAGATATGTTCCTGTGGGGGAGTTACTGTAATCTTCATTCAACAGATAAACGTTTTTCACTACAAGGTCATTAGTAGTGTGTCTGAACCTTACAGATTACCAACCTTCCCTGCTTATGACAACATTCTTATAACTTTATCCAATATAACTGCTGATGAAGCAATATAAGTGCACCTCTCTTGTCGTTTCTGCCGAAGCTCTAAAACCATCATTCATTACAGTATTTGTAAACATTGTTTAGAGCACTCATTTACTGTCTGGTTTCCTGTAATCTCATGTAATAACACCACCTGTGCTTTCAGTTTGATGGCACAGTGGTAGCATTATTGCCTTACAGCAAGAGGTTCTCTGGTTTGATTTTTGGCTGGAGTGCCTTCTGTGTGGAGTCTGCATGTCCTCCCTGTGTTTGTGTGGGTTTCCTCCCATGCCAAAAAAAACATGCATCTGGAGTGTTTCTCCCTGGGCCTCTGCTGAAAATTGGCTTTGTTCCAAGTTAGACTTTCCCAGTAAACAAATGTTAAATAAATAAAACAGGTAGGAGCACATTTACCCTTTTTTCCCACAGTTGTCTGCCATCATCTGTGACATGGAGTCCCTCCTCAGTCTTTGCAACAAATTTCTGCAGTACCTGCCAAGCTTATGTAATGAACTTGGGCTATGCAAGCAGAAAGATCTTAGTGCAGGTGACTGGGGAAGTGGACAGAGAGAGCATAAAGTACTGTGCCATCCGGACAGCTGTAGAAGTCTTTTTTTGGTATGTCCCATGCACTGTCCCACTCAATGCTCAGTCATTAAGTATGCACATGCCGCTGCATTAGAGTCCATGGTGTCCAATGAGAACTGAAAGCCATTGGCTGAAAATCCCACCCCTTTCCCAGGATGCATCAGCTGACAAAAATGCAGCTCACCCCTAACCCTTTACTGACTCTAACTTAACTTTCCTTGGTTATAGTCTTAGCTCCATCCCTCTGTTTTACAGAGCTGGCGACAAGAACATATTTATCTTAAAAAATATTCCCAATCCTTTCACATTCCATGTGATCTGTTCTGTTGCATAATTTCTTTGGAGACTACTACAAGGAAATCTCCTGCTAGAACTGTATTTTTATTGGGTCTCAGAAGATTGCTTTACATTACCCACCATATAATACTACAAAATGTATAAAACCAGTAGACAGGAGTACAATTGTATAATAAGGTAACAGGCCCACCTTATACATGAAGGAACAGAACAGCTGACTATTAGCAAAGACATTGAAAAAATAAATAAACTTAAACTACAGATGTAGTAGTAGCAGATCCATTTCATCTGCTTAAAGCAGGCCAGATTAAAACACAGTTGTCCAAAACAAGGTCCTCACAACTGCCAGCTCAAGTGCACATATACTCAAATGAATGTGCATGAGGTACCAATTTAGCAGCAAATGTGCCACACAGAAAAATTTCATAAAAACATTTTTTTGGGGGTGGGGTGAGACAAGCTTTGTTGCACTCACATGTGATAAAAACTCCATAAAAGCATTTTACACAGAGGAGAAAACTCCACTGCCCCCCTTATGTGAGGCTTCACCTCCCTCATTTCCCCACCATTAATATTCTCACCTAGATGTTACTGCATGTTAGACAAGTTACAAAAAATTAAAAACAATGCAAAAGTACCTTGCTGTTTCTCTGGGAGCCTGCATTCTTAGTGAAGTGAAAATAAACTATAATCTAAGTAAAACACATCCCTTGTGCTTGAAACAAACAAACATGATTAAGAGTAAGCTACACTAAGCAATGAACCTTGAGCAACAACGAGTCAAGCAACAAGTAATCGACCATACGATTGATGGTCAGTAGAAACAGGGCTAATTAGAATGTCTACCTGTACTGTGAAACACCCATTGCAGAGTGCAACAGTAGAAACAGGCCTAATTAGGCTTATTTCAAGTGACTACTGCAACAGTAATCTAAAGAATAGATAAGGGGGGTTCATTCAGGGTCAAATGAACTTCACTGATATAGTTGAAGGACTTGTGGTACCTTATCTATGCAAGTCAATAGGTTAAATATTGAGGGAGCTGAAACTAAGGCTTGTCATTATTCTTCTTGGCACATTTGGCCTTTGTAGCATTCAGGGAATGCATTATTTCTATAGAACATGGGGGCATTTAAAGGAGGAACAGTGACTACTATCAGGGTATAACAGACATATTTTGTGTGGCTTGTAGAATCCTAAACTAGTTTTATTTATTATAACATTGCCACCCTTAAAAGACAAAATAAAATGTAATCTTTATTCATAAAATGATAGGCCCCACCACCACCACCTGTACCCCAGGTCATTTATGGAAGGAATTATGTCTAACCATACAGGAGCTGTGTAATGCAAAAAATGTTGCATCTGAGTTTTGTGCAGGTGCGTCTCTCTCACACACACACACACACACACACACACACACACACACACACACACACACACACACACACACATACACACACGCATGCACACACACACACACACACACACACACACACACACACACACACACACACACACACATGCACATAAACACGCACACATACACACATTCACACACACACACACAAATGCATGCAATCCAGATGTTGTTTGAATGTTGTTGTTTAACTGGTACCCACTAGGATACTCATATATGCCTAGTACACAAGTGGAGCTCCACAGGCCAAAACATTTAATTTCTACCCAGTGGATTTCAGCCAAGGAAAGAGTTACTTTCTATCCTATCACAACATAATTGAATTCAGCTATAAAAATAGTTGCATTGGATGAAATAAAATACGTGTAGTACCAGTGATATATCACGTCCACGTTTAAATATCTTTGCAGTTGGTCAAAATAACAGGTTTAATATGCACATTAGTCTACAATTCCACCATTTCTGTTTAACATACTGCTTATATGTACATTAACTTGTTTAATGGAGAGGATTAACACTCCTCTTGACATACAGTATGAGTGGGGAATATCTCTTTTTACAGCTATTATCAGTAGCCATCTCTAAAGTTATTATCTGGCAGTTAATGCAACGGATTAAAGCTATGAGCAGTTAATAGGCTGATTCTTGCAGTCCAGGGTTTGATTCCCTTAACCTACATTTGTGTACAGTGTGATTCTTAGCCACTTAACCAGGCAGTGCTCTATGGTAGTTGGGAAATTGACCTAGGCTCCTTAAGTGTCTTCTAAACCACATGCCTACTATAAAGTGAGATTATTAGTCATACCATCAAATTACAGTGAAGAAAAAAAGGCAAATCATTTTAAATGAGTAGGTCTGCTATAGGTCAAATATTAGGATAAAACTCATTTAACAGTAATTCCACAGAATCGTTTGAGTTGTTGCTCCCTGCCTCCTCCTACCATCTGCCTACTGTCTATTAGAGGATGCCACACAGCATTCACTGAATTTGCTCTCCTGGCTCTAACATCCTTAGCTGATCAGAAAGCAATGGGTAGCAGCAAGAGAGAAGATATAAAGATGGCGCACAAAAATATCACGTAGTTGTCATCCATCTGCCAGTGCAGCAACATATCTTCAGTAGTTCTTCCTTCTCCACCAGTTTGCTTATAAGTTCCAGTTCTTAGATGGAAAGATTTAAGGTAGGAACATCCATTCCTTCTATATCTCCTATTTCTGGCTTCTTTATTTTTTTGAGGCAGTCGAACAGTTGTCATATGGCATTACAGACTAAAACTGAAGTTGTATCAAAGACTGATACTTAGGAGATGGTACAACCTGTGTTTAAAATCAGGGTAGATTTTGCTTTTTCCTTCTGTGATATTTTTGTTTGTTTGTTTATTTGTTTGTCTTATGGTAAACACCTGCCCTTTCATTCCTGTGCTTTAATCTATATTTGCTTGGAAAACCCAGAGGCTAAGTTCAACATTGGAATTTTGGCTGTTGGAAGTTAAAGAAGAAAATGAGGCAATATTGATGTGTTCAGAGGGTGGCCTAGTGGTTAAGGTGTTTGCCCTACAAATACAAGGTGCAGCGTTTGAGCCCCCCAAGGAATAATTAACTAGGCTTACAGTGCTTTGCAAGGGCAGTTAGCTTAGTACTAATCAATGAGCTTTGCTGGATGCTCAAAATTTAGATGCTGGCCCTCATGGGTTAGCTATCAGAGTAGAACATGAATGTTAGATCCATGTTTCTTAATTGCCACAGTGGAGGGACCATGGCCTTCTATTTAAGGAATAATATATTGCTATAGTTTGGTGTGACCTTAAGTAGGACCAGAGCATATGGTAGGACTGTGGCATATTTCAGGATAGCTATATGGACAGTAATGATTTACAAATAAAAAAGTGTCTAGGCAGATATAGCTGCTTTATTCTGTGATTTCATCTCTGAACTTACTCTTTTACTAGTACTAAGGACAGCTAAAGAAACTGCATAAATGCTTTCGAAATTAAAGAGTTTTGCCCCCTTCCTTTCCTTTAAACATACGTGTATCAAGTTAACGCATGCAAATGTTTATTCCCCTAATTGAGTTTTATATGATGTGATCTGGAAGACTATTTCAGTTAGATTTTTGTGGAGCACTTTATTCTACTTAGTGCCCCCCCACCCCCACACCCACACACACATGCACACATCACAAAGACTACTTCATGGAGAAGGTTACTGGTACCTATAGTTTGATACCAAAAATGGCTGAAGTGACTGAAGGGTATAGATGGGGGATCTACTACCATGAATGTTAGAAGGAGGGTACATGGCGTCCGTGTAATTTACTGAAGAGCTTTTAAGAAGAACTTTAATAAAACTGAAAAAGAAGGGCTCATAAATGAAGGATAATAATGAGAAAAGCAGGGAAAGTAAGGAGACAGCGATCTCAAGTCATACATTGGGTCTAACAGCACTCCAGTTCACTCCCCAGCCCAATGCCCGAATTTAACCTGGGGTCAGAGAGGAACCTAAGAGAGTCCTGGAGAGTCTGCTGCCCATCTGCTAACTGGGGTAGGTATGCATGACCTACCCACATTCCATACCCCCTCCACTGTGCTCATCAACACATGTCCAAGGGTAACTAACCCTTTGGACCATGCATCCCCTTGGGGACCATCATTGACAAATGCCTCCTCCCCTAGGATGGGCATACGCATCCCTCCCTGCAGCTCCATCAGTCACGCACGTCTCACTAATCAAAGCACAGTTGCTGAGACCATAGTCAGGACATTATCCCTCTATACACCTGGAGTTGTCATTGAGGGAATACACTGAGGGAGACTATGGGGCAAAGACAAGCATCTTGGGAGAACCCAGGCACAACTGAGGAACAAAACAACAGGAGAGTAGACAAACTCTACTAGAGACTGCACTTATGGGTTAATGGCATACTTTAAAATATGATAGGAGTAGTATAGTGGACACTTATGAATCTAGTAAAAAGTATTGGTATGAGAATTGGCTTATTATCCCTCTAAATAGGCTTTCTAGTGCATTATATATATACATATATATATATATATATATGTATATATATATATATATATAGAGAGAGAGAGAGGAGACAAAATATATCATCAGGGTGAGGAAAATAACTTCACATAATTATGATCTCAGAAATTAATCCAGTAAAGGAGGATGCAAAAGGAATGAAGGCAGGGCATGTGATGGCAAGAGTCTTTTAGAATATGCGTCATGGTAACTAAATGGGAGTAGTTACCTCTTGTGATATGCTAGGATCACTACCTCTGAAGGAGGTGATATTCCTAGCCTCTGAGCTGAGGAGAGTTATAAAGAATAAAAAGTAAAAGGCAACGACAGTCTGGAAGCAGTCTCTGAAACTGGAAAAGGAACAGGAACAGTTGCTCTTTATGTTACTGTTCATGCTGTGATTTCCTTATAAATAAACTTCCATTTAAAAATGGAAAAATGTTTTGCAAAGACTGTTACTTCTGCTATATCTTGTATTGGTGGGTGCAACAGGCAGAAAATTAGTTTTGTTACAAACTTTGATTTTTTTTCCTACCCTAGAAAGGAAAGTAGCATTCCTCAGTGAATACGACAGCTTAAAGTCATACTTATTGGCTAAAAACTGACCAGGGATAGTGTCTCCACACAACTTGAGTGATAAACTGTGTACAAAGCATAAAAATCCCTTACACCCATGTATGGATTTGCTCTGGCAAAAAGGAGCCTTGTGGCAAAGTGAATACAGAAAAAAAAGAAGTTATGTATCTACCATGATGTTCCATGTTAGTTGTCTTCATTTCACCTTCTTTCTTGCTTGCTGGGATCGGAGCCAAAATCTCTTACACCCATGTATGGATTTGCTCTGGCAAAAAGGAGCCTTGTGGCAAAATGAATACAGAAAAAAAAGAAGTTATGTACCTACCATGACGTTCCATGTTAGTTGTCTTCATCTCGCCTTCTTTCTTGCTTGTTGGGATCGGAGCTGATCCTCGGCTCTGATTCGGCCATCTTCTATAGCTCAAGAGATGTTTACTGGCTAAAGGCTACCCCTTATCCCATGATGCCTAGCGCTAGCTACCCAGATCTCGTTTGTAATAGCTAACCCCAGACATAGCCAAAAAATCAACCTGTCCAAACTAACAGGTTGAGCATACCTGTCATACTCTCTAAGTCAGCAGAGGAAACAGACCAGAAAACACTCAGCCAGTGAAACCTGAACTCCTCTCGGTCCAATAGGACAGGGGGATGGAGGGGGGGGACACAAGAAATAAGGCGAGATGAAGACAACTAACATGGAACATTATGGTAGGTACATAACTTCTTTATGTTAAGTTGTCTATCTCACCTTTGTTTCTTGCTTGTTGGGACAGCGTCCCTAGCACCTATGATCCTGGGCAGCTCATTGGAAACGACTCTTCAGAACAGTGGAATCAAAGTTAGCTCTATTCCTGGAGACCATGTCTAACTTGTAATGAGAAATAAAGGTATGAGGATTTGCCCACGTGGCAGTGGCACAGATAGAGTCCATGGGCAACCTAGACTGGAAGGCTACAGAAGTGGCCAAAACCCTAGTAGAATGACCTTTCAGTTTGGTAGACAATTCTTTGTTTCTTAGTTGATAGATTAAGGTAATAATGTGAGACAACCACCTGGACAGGGTCACTTTGGAGACTGGGAGACCCTGTTTGCCCCTAGCATAGGAAAGGAAAAGTTGATCTGACTTTCTTATATCCTTCGTTCTATGCAGATAAAAATGCAGTTGTCTATGAACATCCAAAAGGTGTAATTTGTATTCTGCCTTGTTGATGTAGTTAGGGAAAAACACTGGAAGGTCTATGGATTGGTTTAGATTATTTTCTGAGCAGACTTTGGGAAGGAAGGAGGGATTGGTTCTCAGAACAACTCTGTCCTTATGAAAAACTAAGTACAGATGAGGAACACTTACTGCTTGAAGTTCTGAGACACGTCTGGCTGAGGTAATAGCTACTAGAAAGAGAGTTTTCCAAGATAAAAACTTAAGGGAGCAGGATGTTGCTGGCTCAAAAGGGGGCATAATCAAGGAGGTTAGTACCAAATTAAGGTCCCAAGGAGGAGGGGGATCTCTCACGGGGGCCTAAGGAGTGTAGTCCCTCTGAGAAAAGCTTTGCACAGCATATGAGACATAATATTTAGATTGGAAAAGCCAATATGGAAGTTAGAGATGGCCGCTAGTTGAACCCTGATTGTGGCAGAAGTGGAAACAGAATGAAAAAGCTCTTTTAGGAACTCCAAGATTTCGTGAACTGGGGCTGAAAAGGGATCTATGTTCCTAGCCTCTGCCCAACAAGAGAAGCATTTCCATTTGCTAGCATACGTCTTCCTAGTAGCAGATTTGTGAGAGGAGACAATAATCTCACGCACAGCCGGGGAAATGCTGGGAAGCCTGGCTAGGGTTGGAATTGGATCAACCAAGCTGTGAGCTGGAGTGTTTGGAGGGATCGATGCAGCTCTCCTGATTGATGAATCAGCAGGTCTGGAATAGGATCCAGAGTCCAGGGCTGCTCGAGGAGGTAGCGGTGCAGGAACAGAAACCAAATCTGTCGAGGCCAGTAGGGAGCAATGAGGATCATTTTGCAACCCAACGATATAGCTTTCTGTATGAGTTTGGGTATAAGCAGGAACGGCAAGAAGGCATAAAGAAGTCCCTGAGGCCAATCGTGGACTAGAGCATCTCTGGGAGGGTGACCGGGAAGCAGTAAAAGGGAGAAGTGGTTGCTGCATTTAGTATTGAAGGGAGTGGCAAACAGATCACAGCAAGGCTGTCCCCATTTGCAGAAGATCAGATCCACAACTACCTGATTTAGAGACCACTCATGAGGCATGAGAATAGCTCTGCTGAGCCTGTCTGCTATGACGTTGGACTTCCCAGGGATGTGCGTCGCAATCAGAAATCAATGGGAGGAAATCACCCACTGCCAGAGTCTGAGTGCTTCTCGACATAGGGGGTAGGACCTGGTTCCGCCCTGCTTGTTGATGTACCACACTACTGACATGTTGTCCGTTTGAACTGCAATGGTCCCAGGAGGGAGGGAGTCCTGAAGTGCTTGGACTGCTAGGAGCACGGCTCTCATCTCCAAGACATTTATGTGCAGAAGGTACTCGTGAGGCTGCCAAGTGCCTTGGACTGTCCTGCCCTGATAATGCCTCCTCACCCTATCAGTGAGGCATCCGTGGTCACTGTGGCAACCGGAGGGGGCTGGATGAATGGTCTGCCCTGAGACACTAGTGGGGGGACCATCCACCAGGAAAGGTGTCTTTTGCATGTTTCTGTAATCATGATCATGTGAGACATGGGGAGCTGTTGAAAGGACCACTGTGTGAAGAGAAGCCACTGAAGGATTCTCATGTGAAAATGGGCCAGGGGTATCAGAAGAATTGCTGCTGCCATAGAACCCAGAGTTTGAAGGACCAACCTGACTTGTACCCTTTTGCATTGCATGAGGATATGAACTTGCTGCCGAATCGTGGCCACCCTGTCTGATGGTAGCCTTACGAACATACTTCTTGTATCTAAATCTGCTCCTATATAGGTAATAGATTGACAAGGCAACAAGGCAGATTTTTCGAAATTTATAGTAATGCCTAGCTGGGCACAAATTGTGATTGTATAGTCCCTGGCTTGAAGGAGTTAATGCCTGGTAGTAGCAGCAAGGAGCCAGTCATCTCATCTAGATAAAGAAACACCTGGAATCCTTGATGCCTCAGGTGAGCCATGATCACTGCCATGCATTTGGTGAACACCCTGAGGGCTGTGGTGAGACCAAAGGGCAGAGCTCTGAACTGATAATGACTGGCTCCCAGCCAGAAGCAAAGGAATCTCCTGGAGCACCTGTCCATTTTGATGTGATAGTACACATCCTGAAGATCTATTGAGCACATCCAATTGTCCTAACCCAAAAAGGGTAGAATGGACTGTAGTGTGATCATCCAAAACCTTGTTCTTTGAACAGACTTGTTTAGTCTGCTGAGATCCAATATTGTCTCTAGCCCCCTGTCTTTTTTGGTACCAAAAAGAACCTTGAGTAAGTTCCGGATCCGAGTTGGTCTGCTGGGACTTCGTGGATGACTCTTTTTTTCTAGCAGTCTTGCAATTTCTATGACTGCTTGTCCCTCAGACTGGGTGGAACATCTGGAAGGGATTTGCCTGACGGTAAGGGAGGTTGGAAGAAGGGAATTATATAGCCTCCGGATATGATTGAGTGTACCCATTTGTCTCGCATTATGTTTTGCCAGGCTGTTGGGTACAGTGAAAGTCTACCCCCAACTGCCTCCAGAGGCGGGCAGCTGGGCAACCCTTCAGGGATGCTGGAAAGGCTTGTCAGAGAAGGATTCTCTGCTGCCCTGGTTCTGCGGACCCCCTCTGCCCTGAGAGCGGCATCTGTTGTTGTTGTTTCCTCTCTGCCCCTGGAGGAAAAATCACTACGTGTATCAGGTGAGGCTCCCTGGGATTTCTGAAACCACATTTTACCACTCTTCTGACCTTTGGGATATGGTCTGGAAGGAGTGGAAAAATGGACTCCCACACCAGAGAGAGTCTTGCCTTCCTGTTCACACCTAGTGAGAGTGTCTTTCACCTGTGGTCCAAAGAGAAATGAACCATCAAAGGAAGTGTTGGTGAACGACGCTTTAAAAGGTACCGCAAAATTACATAGCCACATCCATGCATGTCTCCTAAGAGCCACGCCTGTACCTGTGGCTCCACTCGCACCATCAGCTGCATAGGAAATGAGCCTCATGGAAGAGTTAACTACCAAATTAAGGGTCACCAGCTGAGAAGCCACTTTAGCTTGAGCCCCTTCAGCTGATGGATCCTGGAGGGTATCTCCAAGCTCTTTCAGGAGATCCCTCTGAAGCCTGGTAAAATGGCATAAGTAATTCAGCGACCTCATAGAAAATGTCGCTGAAGCAAACATATGCTTCCCGCATCTATCCATGGTCCTAGACTCCTTGTTAGGAGGATGGACAGAGGAAGAAATTTCCGCTAACTCCTTTTTAGTGGCCACTGCTACTACCATGGCATCTACGGGAACACCCTTGGTAAGGAACTGTTTATCAGGAGGTGCAGTGATAAACTTGCCGGGTCTCCTCGGGGTTGGTTCCACTGTATCCGAGGCTGACCAAGCCCTTCAAGCCATCACTGACATTAGTGGATCGAAGGGCGGAGACACCCAGGAGGTGGAAGGTCGGGAACCGAACGCATCCAGGAATACAGATTCATCCTCAGTAGGGGCTAGGGCAGTCCAGTTTCCCCTCTGCTTAAGCATTTCTAGGATGTCTGAAAAGGAAACATCTTCAGAGGGTGATCTCAGGGACACTTCCAATTCATCCAAATCTGTATCCAAAGTGACAGACTCAGGGGAGTCAATGCACTTCCTCTTGCACTTCCTCTTCCAAGGGGACTCCTCTGAATGAACAGGGGAGGCCTCAGAAGAAGATGAAATACCCAATGGGGTGCTCTGGAGCACCGGTTCCCCATGCTTGGGGTCTGGAGGAGGGACAGAGGTTGACGCAGGCACTACAGGGGACGGAGCTAGTGGGGTCGAACATGGAGCTGACTCAGAGGCCAGTACACTCCTCATGACATCGAAGGCATCCCTGCCACAATGCAAAGAAGGTTTCAGTTCTGAGGAAATCGGAATCCTCCTCTGCACCAAGGAAGATGGCTCTGAGGCCAATGTAGGAGCCGAGCTCACCTGCACCCACGCTCCGAGAGGGAGAATGGTGTCAGACAAGGGTCCAATGCCACTCGCTCCCTCAGAGCTGACAAGGGAGTCTCGGCACCCAGATCCCTCGATGGAAGGCACCATCGAGGGAATCAGAGCCGATGACAGAACTGAAGGGGAAATCGTTATCAGTGCCAACGGTTCCACAATTCGAACCCCAACAAACTCCGGCTCCAAGCTCAATGGAGTCAGTAGAGGAACATCAATGGAAGCGGACAGAGCTGACACCTGTTGAGGAGGGCTGGATAAAATTTTGGCCAGTGCCTGCGACTTCAACAACCTACTGACCACTCTCTCCACATCATGATCCGAGAGTCTAGAGGACCAAGAAGAATGGGAGGATCTGTGACTGCAGTCACTCTGCAACAGGGGAGACCGAGGAGCTGAATGTATAGACTCTAGAGAAGGGTACCTCAGTCTCTTGTGGGTCCGAGATGGCTCCGAAGGTACTGGTGGAGTCGACGGGGAGGCAGTCTCCTCAGTTCCAGCCAGAACCGAAGTAGTAGGTGAGGCTTGGGCCAATGACGGCTCTGAGCTGGGAGCCGACGATTTGGTTGGTTTAGGAGATTTCACCAGCTGAGCCTTGGCCGGTAAATCCTGGGGCTTAAGAAGACCCCTCAAGATAAGCTTATTTTTGCACTCCTGCAGAACCCTTGGGCTGAATGCATGGCATGCAGAACAAGAGTCCTGCAGGTGCACTGCACCTAAGCAATAGACACAAGAAGTGTGCCCATCTGTCAGAGACATTTTCTGATAGCATGAGTCACACTTCTTGAATCCAGACACCTTGGATTCTTTAGACATATTCAAGTAACCTTACACTAAATTGTTTTTGGCCAAAGGGCTGAACAGCAAAAAACTACAGGCACTAACCAAAAACTCAATAAACTTCAGTTAAGAAGTTTTTTTTTTTTTTTTAAACTAGGAGGCCTCTAACTTAAACGGCTACCTAGGAGGTAAAAAGAAGAAAGGCTTAAACTAAAACGCTACCTACAAGAGGGATATGGAGGGGGGGGGAACTCTCTAACTTAAATGAGTTCTAAGGGAAAACTACAATTACACTAATACAACAACAAACTAATTAACGACTATGTTGAAAACTATAAGCTATCAAAAAAGAACCCTAATCTGATCGAAAAAGTAGTACAATAAAACTTATACGAGCCTGAGCCAGTAACAATGAACCTCGCAGCTGAAGCGGCAAACAAGATCTGGGTAGCTAGCGCTAGGCATCATGAGAAAAGGGGTAGCCTCAAGCCAGTAAACAGCTCTTGAGCTATAGAAGATGGCCGAGTCAGAGACGAGGATCAGCTTTGATCCCAACAAGCAAGATACGAAGGCGAGATAGACAACTTAACATCAAAGTGTTCTGAAACTGTAAGCTGCTCTTTTTTCCTTCAGGAATGATGAGCAGGCAATGACTAGATCCTGCTCTAACAACAGATAATCATAATGATGTACCAGCCATCTACCTAACTGGGAATCCTTAAACTGATTACAGACCTTCAAAAGCTCATTGCAGGAGATGACATGGATGATTGTTTAGTGTTATTTGAGAGCTATGCAGCTAGAGTAAACTGTCTCCAAGCTGAATGCGCCAGAATATTGTCCTCTCATCTTATAGAGGGCTTGCTAAAAGCATATGTGGAACTTAAAGATGCTTATACATACAAGTGCCAAAAACTAAAACAAGAATTTCTGGCTAGGGGTGGGGTTTCACCAGAAGTACAGTTCCTTATGTTTTACAGCTGGATGTTCAGTATAGATAGACAGATAAAGTAGCAAATGATTGATTTAATGTGCAATTTGAAACTGCATCTAGAACTTTGTGTAAATAGTATAAGCAGCATTCTAAGAACCTTGGTGAAAAATACATTTAAAAGAGCACTCCATAGTTACTGAAGAAAGTGGGTATTTCAGTGACCTTAAAACTTGTGAATAGCTAGTTGTTTTAAAAGAAACCCTCTTGTCAACTAAGACTGTAGATCCCAATGCAGACTTGCATGTGTCAAGTATTAATAACACCTAAGCTTGTTTTTCTGCTTACAATCAGAAAAAAAAAATTACCATCTGATTTAGTTTTATTTTAAATTCTCTAGAAAAGATCATACAGAAAAGTACTGAAGAGTTTCTGACAGTAATGCTCTACCCATAGAAAATGTTAATGTTAGCTTATAGAATGTGATTTTTGACACCTGAAATTGTAGAATTTGTCTTTTTGTCATTGCACTTTTACCAAACTTTTGTTAAATGTAAGAGTGTTAGAAGGAAAATAAATGCAAGGATTGTTTGACTCTGAGAGCATTATCACATTAGTTACATCATACATTATTTATATGCATAAAACAGTCCTGAAGCAGACAAAGTAATATGTGCACATGGAGACAAAAAAGGGAATGCTCAACATGTGGTAACATGTTCCACACAGTAGCAGCTTACTCAACATATGATGAGATAATTGGTCAAAAACTTTCACAATCCAAAGAGGTATAGAAGACATGGGGGAGATTCACCCCAATATACTGCTAGAAATGCTTATCTTCCATGTGAGAGGAAGACATAAAAGGGGCTAAGGTCTGGTTCCAGATGGAAGTGTTATATATTTCTGAAACTGAGTCTTACCGGAAGAATTCAGTTGTTAAACTAATAAAAAAGGTCAGTGAGCGGATACTGAAAGAGGAGGGCCCATAGGAAGAAATAGATGAATCCCATACAGAAGAAAATGTAAAGGGAGCTAGGAGTCTTAATCCTCTGTCTGCTAAATCAAAACAGATAACTATCAGAAAATACTGTAACGGTAAATAAAGTAAGATAACATAAAGTAACAAACGATTGATTTGAAGTGCACTTTGAAACTGCATCTAGAACTTCATGTAAATAGTATAAGCTGTTTATTTCTAAGAAACTTGGTGGAAATTACCTCTATCACTGGTAGACGAAAATTATTTTTGTGATTTAGCATTTATAGAGGATGGGCTAGATGAAGAAGAGTAAGCTATACCTGCATTTTTAGGAAAAGAGGTCATGGTCTTCACTTCACATCAGAATGCTGCTGAAAGTATTGTAGATTTGGCTAAATTCCAGATAAGCCATATCAACTTCAAGAAAGTTCACTGAAAAAACAAAACACTAAGCAGAGCTAGAGAGAGTATAACGAGTAGATGAGCAAACAAGAGAACAAAACAGACCCACTGCATACCGATACTTTGAACTACACATGACCTGCTCCACAGGAGAGTGAATGACAGAGTCTAGGCACTGAGCCAGTTATTAGTTCCAAGGCCTTTTATGATACTCGTAATGAAGTTAGCACATAGCCATATTCTGTGTGATCAATTAGGAATGAAGACAACAAAATCTAATACTTTAGCTAGATTTTACTATGCTGGTTTTATGCAGGACATAGAAAACTTTTATGCAATTTTCCCAGAATTTCAAAAGACAATACCCATCCCAGGCTTTAACAGCCCTTTGATACACTTACTTGTCTTGCAAATCCCATTGAAAAGAATAAGAATGGATGCTGTAGGTCTACTTATAAAACTTTCAAAACTCATAAAAGACAAAAGGCAACACGACTGGAACAACTACTCACACATTTATTATTAAGCACTTTTTGTCCAAAACATATGGTTGAACTTCATCAGATAAAAAAGACATTTACCATACTCATTTAAATAAGACTAAAAAAAGTCACATGATTTCCTAGCACTTTAAAATTTAAAGAAACAACACTTTAAAATCCTGATTAAATAGTAAAAAAAACGTTTTCTTTCTTTTTTGTTTCTTATTGTTAGTTTTTGGAGTCCTTAAGATTCACAAAAGTATATCAACCCCCCCACTTAGACCCATTGTGGATGGTAGGAGTTCTGCCACATATGCATGTGCAAAAGTGGTGGACTCCATCCTTAAAAAATGTGTCAACTGAAAATGCAATATGTAAGGATTCTTGGTCCTTCTTACAAAAAGTAAATTAATTAGAATTTAATGAGTATCATAATTTTCTTACGGTGGACTTAAGAGATTTATATACATCAATACTACAAAGTTTGGGGACTGAGTGGATTAGTCACACACTTAGAAGTAAGGGTGCCCCCCACATGATATAGGCTTGGTAGAAGAACTCCTTGATATTGTATTGTCTAATAATTATATATATTTCAAGGAGAATTTCTATCTTCAAAGAAAGGGAGTAGCAATGGGGTCCACTTGCGGATTCAGCTTTGCTAACTTAGTGATGAGTTATTGGGAGCACTCATATTTTTAATATAAATGAGATTGCTTCTAAAATTGTGTACTTTGCATGCTATCTGGATGATATCTTCCTATTAATTAGAGGTAACACAGAAGAAGCAGAAAATCTGGCCAACTATTTTAACCAAACCAGTGAATTTCTTGAATTCAAATATAAATTTGACCAACATGAAACCTCATTTTTGGATGTACATTTAATTAAGAATTATGTAGATAAGAGGCATGAAGCAAAAATGTATAGAAAATCCTCTTATTCTAATACATTCTTACATTTTACAAGTGCACACCCCTACCACCAAAAAAAGATCAGTGGTAAAGGGACAATTGGTGAGAGCTGCCAGAATGGTTACCATGGATGAAGATTTTTATAATGAATGCCAGGATCAGAAACAATTGTTTATTAAAAGGGCATACCCTAGTACCTTTGTAGAAAGTATAATTTAAGAGGTCAAAAATAAAAGACTTAATGGTTTTTACAGACCTATTCTTAGTAACACTAGAAATCCCAGTCCTCCATGTGTAATAAACTCAGTAATAGGTAGATCTGAGTATGAATCTAGTGTGGTTGTGGATAAAACTGGAACTAATTTTACTTCTAGTTTTGTTACATTTAATCTAGATTATCGCTATATAAAAAATATTCTTGTTAAAAACTGGAATATTCTTATGGAGGATAAGGGACTAGTGGATAAACTAGGTATTGAACCCAAATTTATTGTTAGACGAGGTAGAAACCTAAAAGATCTTCTTGAATGTGAATTGAGAATACATTCTAATTTAATAGGGATGAGGCAATGTGGTGATTGTCCTTATTGTAAATACATTGTGGTATGTTCCTCATTATATGTAAATAATCTACATCTAAATAGTAGGAAGAAATATAACTGTAATTCCAAAATGATAGTCTATGTGGCTAAATATCAATGTTGAGAATCATTCTACGTCGGAAAAAATGAGCGTAGACTTAGAGATAGGGCGTATGAGCATATATATTGTATTAATAAACATAAATTATATAACGCCTTGGCAAAACATATCAACTTCTATCCAGAACACACATTTAAATTTTGGATCTTGGACCAAGTAGAAATTAATCCAAGGGGTGGTCCATTTACAGTGGAATTAGAAAAACTAGAGCTTTTATGGCAAATTCGCCTAAATTCATATAATTTTCCAGGTTTAAATGATATGTGCTCTATAGCATGCTGTTTAAAACTGAAAAGCTTATTAAGATGAATTGTTTATTTTACTATACAATATGTGATTATTATACACATTTCTTATATTTTATATGTATTTTAAGATGGTATTGCTGCTGCTTAGGTTTAAACTAACAATAAGAAACAAAAAAGAAAGAAGACTTTTTTTACAATTTAATCAGGATTTTAAAGTGTTGTTTCTTTAAATTTTGAAAGGCTAGGAAATCACATGACTTATTTAAACTAGTATGGTAAATGTCTTTTTTTATCTGATGAAGTTCAACCATATGTTTTGGACGAAAAGCGCTTAATAATAAATTTGTGAGTAGTTGTTCCAGTCATGTTGCCTTTTGTCTTTTATGAGTTTTGGAAGTTTTATTCATCAGTTTTTGGAAAAGGTCTACTTATAAAACTTGAGTTAGGGCTAACAATATATCTTGCTAATCACTGATTATGCAACAACATTTTCTGAGATATTACCCATATGATGAGCTGATGCAAAATCCATAGATTTCAAGAGTAGGAATTCCTGATAAATTTTTACTGACAAAGGTAACACATTCATGTCCAGAGTAACACATGAACTTGATCATGTTTTAAGTGAAATGCCTAAAATACCTGTATACCACACTTAAACAGACAGCTAGATGAGCAATAAAACTATAAACCCTGTATTATGAAAGGCTATACAACTGGATGGGAGAAACTACAACCAAATACTTCCATAAAAGTTCTTTGGCTTAACAAAAGTACCCCAAGTCTCAGCTGGGGTCAAACCATTTGAACTATTAGATAGCAGACATACCTGAGTTTTACTAGATATAGCAAAATAAATATGGGAAAACACCCCCATTAAATGTTTAACAAATAATTTCACACACTTTCAGAACTTGCTAAAATATAATGCCTGTAGTAAAATAACATACACTGTGAGTCCGTTAAACATTATTTGTTTTCTCCCTCCCTGTGTTCCCCGTCCTCACTAGAATACTGTAAAGTGTCTGCAAAAACAATCTCTTCACACTATAAAGGGGAGAGGTGAAAGGAAAGATGGAGACATTGCAAGGGGACCGGATGAGCCTAAGCACAGCTAGGTCGTTGCTCTCACAGGCTGCTGGTGCCCGTCACCACTGCCAATTCACGATTTGCAGTGAATGGTGTTCCATAATAGCTGACCACTATTTTTCAGTGCTTTTGTCGCCATTTCTTGCTATTCCACATTGTGGAGCACATGAAATAAGGTTTCACAAAACTGCAGGAATTAATGAATATACATTAGCTTAGATTCAGTGCAGGGAAATGTATTGCAAAATATCTTGGAAGGAAAAAAAAACAAGGAAAATACCCTTTCTTCCACACCCAACTTCTTATTTCAGCCAATATATCATCCTCTTCCATTTTTTTGTCATATAACAAATGTTCACATTTTTTTCACAGCACCCATATTGTCACGAACAGTACTTATCTAACTCCTCAATGTCACATTTTTTTTACTTTATCTTACTTCCCATATAATATTATTATCGTATTTATGAATTTAAACCCTTTCCTATCTATATTTATCTTTAAATTTTTCCCAAAATCCTTTTATTATTTTTTGCAAATCAATCCAAGATTCATTAACAGCTGCACTAAGTGTAGCTATAGTGCACATAATGTGGCATACCTCACACACAATACTGCGCTATTTTGTATTCATTAAATGGCTCTACACTTAGTGTAGCACTGCCAAACAAAGGTAAAAGTATACTATGCTAAGGAAAACATAAGTAGTTAAATTAAATGCTAATTAATCAATCCGACATAGCTGAGCTATTCAGGAAGCAAAAAAACAATCTTTACACTCAGTGTAGCTATTTGCCCTGAAATCTAAAACTCTTTTGGTCGTAGCCATGATTACACTTAGAAAAAACATGTTAGCAGTTGCTGTTGTCTTTAGAAAGCTACACTTGTAACAACCTTTAATTAAAGTTGCTGCCGCCGCTGTTGCTAGATCTCTGCCAAGAGGAAGGAGGGTTTTTATATCCTGTTTGACTTAGTATGGACTTCATGACACAGAAAATTGTACAGCAAACTGGATAGACAGAGAAACAGTATCATATGCACACATCTCTCCCATCCTCATCTGAGGCCCAAGGTAACTGTGGAACCTGTTTGGAAAAAAAAAAGCTGACTGTTTAATTCCATATGCAGGTTATTATATGTCTTGTGTACAGTAATGTCAGTAATAATGTATGAGTGATGTCTGCAACATCCACTTATGGACTTTACACAATAATGTGCATCAAGCATTTTATTTTCCCACACACATATATGGAACCATAACTACGTTAAAATATGCAAAGGGCAGTCCACAGTCATTGCCAGTGACACTGATAGAACCCACTCAGTCAAAGTAGGGGATGCCACCTCTAGTAGTAGACCCATAATGAGAGGTGTACCCCAAGGATCAGTCTTGGGACCTCTACTATTTGGGATGTACTTTTCTGAGGTGCAAGCCAAAACCAGTGGTCAGTGGCTGTCCAGGTTTGCAGATGACTGCAAGCTGGATGCTGTCTTAAATTTCCCTAGTGATGTGAACATCCTCCAAGAGGGCCTTACCCAAGCTAATGACTGGTGCCAGAAGCATGACCTCAAACTGAATGCCAAAAAATGCATCATTATCCCCTTTGGAGAAAATGTCATCCCCCCTAATTATCACATTAATAACAACATACTAAGCATGCAATCAGTCGTGAGGGACTTGGGCACCCAGGTTGACAGCAACCTAACTTTTGACTGCCACACTGGCTCCGTTGTATGGAAGGCTTTCTATATGGCCTACCTCATAAATAAGGGTATTTCATCTAGGAATAAGGAGGCCATAACATCCCTGTACTCCTTCCTTATCAGACCCATTATCGAGTACAATGCTCCCTTTGGCATGTACCTTGCCAAGGACATTCAGCAGTTGGAGAGACTACAGAGGTTCTTGACAAGGAAAATCCACGGTCTCAAACACCTATCCTATACAGATAGGCTTAAAGCTCTGTCCCTCTACTCAGCCTCATACAGACTTTTTAAAGGTGACCTGTGTCTGGCATGCAAGGGCATTTCAGACCCAGCCTTGATGGAGTTGCTGCATATCCATAAGACAAACTCCACTCACGCAACCAGCATGCAAGGCCTTAACTTGGTCTGTGACATTAATAGAACTTGTTGGTGGGATAGATTTGTGTCCCAAAGACTCCCCCGTCTGTGGAGTAGACTCCCTCTCCATGTCAAGCAGAGTACCTCTCTAGTCCTGTTTAAGAGGAACCTGGACGACTGGATGGGAAACAGAAAATATACCACTGAGATCCCACCTGTGTCCCTGCTGGACAGGGGAAACAGGTGCTAACTTTGAAGGAACATGGATGAAATTCTTGGCTAGGCTTATAAGGGCCTCTGGGCCATTAGCCTAGTATCATCTTATGAACCTATGAACCTATAAGGTGCTCATGGGGGAGAATACACAATGACAAACCTAACACCAAAGAAGTGAATTCAAATTATTGAATTGTATTGACTACTTGAAAGTTCTGCAGTATACCCCCTGGTGTTGTTCTCAATGTCAGAGCCAACATCAATGTACAAAAATAAGTAAATAATTAAAGCTCCATATCAGTACTCACAAGTAAATACACCCCCCCCCCAAAAAAAAAGTAAAGAAAATGAAAGGCAAGTGGACAGGTCACATAATGAGGACAATGTTGTGTAACTGAGTAGTACATTGCAGCATTAAATAAAGCAATGTACACTTTTACAGTGCAAATGGGTAAAAAAAGTGTTCTTGGATGTCCACTTGTTTGCAAGGAGGTCATTCATGTATCACAGACTTAACACATTTGTGTGCTACAAATGTCAAACCCCAGGCTTTGCTAGAAAGTGATACAACACTTTTCTGCAATGACTTGCCAGATGGGCATAGAAAATGTAACATAATGACATGTTACATTCTTCAAAAATTTTTGCAATGTAAGAAATAACTGATCTACATGCCTATGCCAAAAGCAAGGGGCAGACAATGAATACACTAAGCTATGGGTGTATTATGAAATGTAATCCATCACTAAGGTTGAAATACAACATTTTGTAAAAACACAGAAACTTACCTTTGCATCAAGTTAGTTGTTATTCTAGAAACATGGATTGCAAGCAATTAGTAGCTGGCAGCTCCCTGGATAAAATGCAAATAAGGATGACATAAATGGCAAGACAATCCATATGTTTAATGCATTTCAGTATTGATGATCATGTCTGTGGACTTCCTGACTACTGTATTCTTTATCACCTACCTATGACAACAGCAGCCTTCACATCAGCCTCAGACAAAAGCGTGTGTCTATAGTATCTTGTGTGTGTTATACCTCTGTTGGAATGCAGCATGATGGCCTTTATTTGCTTACTATGATGCATTGGTGTATATGTTTCTCCATGACAGTCTAAGTTCAAACCACATTTCTGGGGGTGGAGTCCCACCAGGACATGACAGGTATGTTTTACTATTTTATTTATTCCTAATTGTCATCTGTGCGCAAAATGAAGCATACATGAAATCTCTCTGATATATAGGGTCCATGAACCTTGCCCAAGCACAACGTCCTGGTAAGTCCATATTCACATTAACATTATAGTCATATAGTTGGCCCATAAATCATTACTAACCTGCATCATGTATTGTTTGTGATGTAATTAACCTTAACCTGTGTCATTTTTCTCTTCTTGTACCTCTCCACTACCTGCCTTCTCCAGTAGCCTATCCACTGGTCCTGAGATGGAATGTGATGTGAATAACTGTGATAGCACAGTCAATAGCACACAGACCGCAACTTTGGGTTCATTGTCCAGCCCAGAAGGGGACAGCAGTATGGATCATGCTGTATTCTCAGATATTGAGGATGATGTGACCGGACATTCTTATGACATGGTAGAGCAGCTGCTGGACATTATGATGTCCATCAGCCATTTTCCTATGCAGAGTCAAATGATAAGGGTGACTCTTCCCCATGACTGAAAGATACTGCCCTTCACAGGGCACATGTGAGTGTTACTGCTGTGTATGGATGTGTGTCAGAGGGTGTCAACCTACTATCATAGACAAATAAATGTTCCCATTGACATCATGGAACTGACCTTCATGTTCTTGTCTGTGCAACTGATGGTGAAGCACACCAGCTGCTTTTGTTACATGAAGGTCAGGAGGACAGTCATAGTGAGATCATGGCTGCATTGACATGACAGTGTGTTGTCTGTTGCATGTTTCATTCAAAGTATTTTTACAGTGAAGTTAGATCAATGAAATAGTTCTAACTATGTATAACTGCTCTAGCTATACTAAGCAGAGTACCTTCAGTGGGCATAAGCTGGCCCCCTTGGACATTGATGTCTTTAGTGCAGTGTGGACACACATCTACTGATAACAACTCCATTGTGAGCCCGGCTGGCACATCCAGATAGTCACATCACAATCATGTTACATCCTGCACTACACCTGAAGGTATCACTACATCCAGCTCCTACACTGAGCAGCATTGACTGAGTATTTCCAGACACATCAGGGCCAGCCAGGAGTGCAGTGTGAGCCCTCTTCATAGGTGCCCCTGACTGTGTCAGTGTAGCACTGACTGTTGATCCAATGTGTGTCCTGTTCTGTCATTCTGACCCTCTCACAAAGATGAACATTGTGCTGACCACTGACACAGCAATATTTCTGTCTGTTGACATGTCTGATGCCACAGAAGTTTCTTATATTTTATGACATATGTGAACAGAGCCTTTTGTGAATATGTATTACATGATTCACATTGACATATGTTAGCGATGACACTGACAACAATAATGCAGTACTTGATGTCATGCTTTAATGTTTGCATCTTTCTTAGTGAACAGATAAGATTGATGTTTTCTTTATAGTTTGCCTTGCTGTCCACCATTCATACATGTACAGCTATGCCTCTGTAACATACCTATGTCATGTATGAAATTTTAATACGATCTTGCACATGCCTAACACCAGAACTAACTGCCTTTCTGTGTACCTGTTTCCATTTTCATTCACTGTGCTAACTTGTACTTCACACACATGCCTTCCCATATCTGACAGAATCTGCACATAGATGTAAATATACATATGTTGCTGTATCAGCAACATGGATGTATGTTGCAGGTATGTTGTGTGGTCAGTGTCATTGCTGCTCTGCGTATATGCACATATATTACATGGAAATGGCACACAGTGCAGTGACACCATGTGTAGGTGAGGTAGCACTGTTACTGTACAGCCAGTGTTTTGTGTATGCATATGCCAGTGCATTGCCATATACATCATGGCCCTTATTTTTCATGTGGGTATGGCTACTGGATGGGAATGTTCTATGACATAACTTTGTATGATGAAATCCTACCTGTCCAATGACTAGTTCTGTTGTACACTCTTCCTTCTTCTTACACGTACCTGTTTCTCTTTGGTGATATACTTTTCAGATAGTTTTCCTGGACTGCTGTTTCCTCTTAGTGTTTTGTAAGTATGAAATGTCATGTATGTAAAAAGGCATACCAAAAACCAACATTGTAAAACCGTGTGCAAACTATACACATATATCAGTCATGTGCATATAGTATAGGAGGATTGCACTACAGTGGTATGTGTGTGGAATATTATTAAACTTAGCAGGTGTAATGTGCTGCATATATCATCATCTTTCCATGTAGTCATGTAAGCACTGTCAGCAGGACAACTGTGTGACACTGGCAGACAGCTAATTGTATCAAATATATCTGTAGTATACAAAGGCAAACTGGATCAGAAATAACAATGTCATGGGCCACTGTATGCAGATGAGGTAAGTCACATATAGAGTGCAGGAATACATTTTCTGGAACTCTGTAACCCTGTCTGCAGAAATGATGGCATCTGATGATCATGTGACACAATGGTGATAATGCCAGTGACATATTTTGACGTGTCATAAAGTATCAATACTATATAACCCTAAATGACCTAACGTGAAGTGTGCATCACAAGGTACATTGAAACATATGATTGCAGTATGGGAAATGAGCACAAATGAGTGTGCAAACTACTGAAAGATAACCTAGTAGAAACACACCATGATGGCAGCATTATATAACTGGATAAGACAGACAATACTTACATTCCTGAGGATCTCCTTGATGGGGTTGAATGTCTCGAATGATCACCCTTGCGATCTTCCAGAAGAAGTCCACATAACCCATGCATCTCTTGGAAGAATGTGCCTATCATGTCTCTCATCTGCATCTGAAGTACATTGTTGACAATATCATGGATCTGGTACCTCGGGTCTTTGGGCTGGTGTGGTAGAGATTGCTGTTCTGTTGCTCCACAGAAATGATTGCCCATGCTGGTCCTGGTCATCATCATCCTGGTGATCTCCCTGGTTCTCAGAGTTCAACTCTGTTTAAAACGGTCAAGTGTGTCAGTGTCTTCTATGGTGGATGGATGAACCGACATGGGTTCAGTACTCTTAAACATGAGAATAGCTATACATCCTTAAATATTCTTAAAAGAGCATTAACAGTTAAAAAATCAGCAATATGTATTACAGAATTAATGATTCATATACTGTGTACAGTATATATGTATAACAATATTAATGATTCATAGACTGTGTATGGTATCTAAGTCTTATGTATGTGATGTGTTATTAATATGAGCATTAATCCACCTGTACTGTTTTTGTTATGTGAAATGCATCCAACATTAATGTATTACAAACTTGTCTATTATGTAATTCAGATTGTTACAAAAATAAATACATTTGCAATACAGCCATGTCATATGTAATACAGTCAGATAACTGAATAAATCTGTCAGACAGTATCATTGTCTCCATATATAGAAACATATATCATGTAGTCATGTGACAGTGTAGTGTCTGCTACTACCAACATTGTTTAAGAAAGACTGCCTATAATAATATGCATATTGGAAGTGTAACAGAACTATGAACCATCAGAGTACATGTCAGATCAGTATATAAAACTGCCTGTAAAGGAGGACACACACATCAATATTGTAATATGTTTATATGTAATTCACGATGCACGGAATAGTATGGTCAGATGTATAAATGCTGTGTAACAATATGTAGCTACAGTATGTAGCAAGATATGCAAACATCACTAAACAAGGACAGCTGTAACATCTAATGAGTATAATTAATTAACATCTGCAGACAAATAAATATAAAATATATGACATCCAATGAATAACAGCAACAATTAAGATATTGGATGTGTGTAACAGCTGTCTACCTAACATTATTGTCCTGTAAGGATGTATTGCGAGTCATATTACTGTCCTATAAGGATGATTACTAAATTCAGAAGAAAAGCTAATAGGTTGTGTTCTTCTCATGCCTGACATGAGGTCGTATGCAACAATGACATCATCACTATGCATAGAAGACAACAGTCTAGGTAGACACATATAAATGACTGAGTTGCTCATCTAAACGGTAAACTAAATTACAAAAAAACATAGATTACAATAAAGGACATAGGAGGATTAGGGCATCATCTGTTGCTACATATCCATGTTAGTAAGTAGCAGCATGTCATACCTCTGGGTAGCTCACATACATAGGAGCACTGCACATCAACAGCAATAAACACCATTACAAATAGGCCAAGCCACTCTGTGCAGGTTGTGAGCACCATTACAGGAAATTGAGAGAGAGATTCAGACTACAATTATTAACAGACACATATTTGTTGAGGTGTCATTACAACAGTAACGCGAAATGATAAACCAGTAATATGTGCAACTTCTAATATATGCTGAGATAGCAAAATATGTGATTTCATGAAATTCACCATTCATATGCATGCTTGTATATTGTGATATTAATGCAGAGGAGTTTAATGTTGCTTTATGGGGAACATATAACATTATAAAATACTTACATCATAATGGGACTTGACTATATGGATTACATCTTTACACAGATTAATGTAGTTTTGGCACAAAGTAATTTGTCCAGAGCCACTGCTATAGGGGAGTGGAGTGATGTCTAGTACATCAAATCGGGTAAGATGGAAAAAGAGTGAGGTATGGGTAATGGTACTGTAAGGGCATAGCCGGCTTTAGGGACCTGTGAACCCTGTGGTCACTGGGGGCCCCCCATTTCTGGGAGACCCCAACTACAGCAAGTTATCTTATCTTGATATTTTGTAACATGTCTGTCAAACCAGCTTAAAAAGTAAAGCAATCTTGTATAATTAATAAACCAAGTGGGTAATAATAACTCTTATTTATATCTCCATTAAAATTCAAAGATATTTCTGGTTATAGTAACAGTGTTTTATCAAGTAACAGGCTTCACAATTCCATTAAATATTTTACTAGTGACAGTGCTCCTGGCTTAGTTGAACCCTGCTGGTGGACATTTTCTCCATTAAAACTAACAACATAGCCAGCTTTAAGTAGCTGAATACCAGTGGCTGCAAGGGGGGAGGTAGCCTATAATCATCCTTCACTGTGTGGGGGTCCTACAAAAGCTGCTGCCAGTCGGTGAAAAATGAGGAGAAAAAAATGTACTAATTGCAAGATTACACTCTTTAACCTGAACAGGGCTATGATATGACCATGTTAGGATACAGCTGATAATGAACAATGAGCAAGTTAAGCACAGATCAGCAGCCCACAGTGTCTGATCTCAGTGTTTACCTTGGATTTTACAAAGAGCTGATGCTTCCGATCTTCATAAATACTGAAAGAACACCAGATAATATAACTCTCAACTTCTTTGCTCAAGAATTCTGTGCAATGCCAAATATAACAGCAGAATAAAAGCTTAACATCAGGATATGTTTTAAATGTTACTCTACTTCAGTTAAAAAGTTAATAGAACAACACCTTTTGCATCAACATGCAGTTTTGGACAATGTGGAGTATAAAAATCTGATGTCTGGATTTATTGACTGTCTGTAATCCTGAATGATTTACTAGAAAATCAAACTTTTTTACAGAGGACAGAGTAAAATTATGAGGCAAAATCAGGGAAGGTTTGTGAAATCCAAGACAGTGAGAGGTATGCATTACTCCTTAATCAGGTAAATAAAGGTGACTTACCCCTGCTACTGTTTAAAAACTGGGAAACGGCAGTCACTGTTCTGGTGTGGTAGTACCAGTGTTACACAATGCATTGCTATTTGCTGAAATAAGTTCAAAGGAATTATTGCTATGGCTTATGCGCGTGCACGCGCGCGTGTGTGTGTGTGTGTGTGTGCGTGTGTGTGTGTGTGTGTGTAAACATATCACAGATTTTTATCTATGCATACACCCAATATTGCCAGGACACATACATTATTCTGGGTATCAGTAAAAAATGCAGCTAAAAGTAATTGCATTTGCAAAAGTAAGGCAAAAAATATATATTACAGAATATTCAGACACTTAGATCTTCTAGGAGTCTGGTGGTCCCCAGTCCCAGACTACATAAATGGATACAGTGAGGCCCCTTTAATCATCCTTGACTTTGTGGAGGGCCCCACAAAACCTATTGCTGGTTGGGGAAAAATGAGGAGAAAACAATATATTAATTTTCTGATTATTCTCTGTAACCTGAATAGGGTTGTGCTATGACCATGTTAAAATAAAACTGATAAAATAGCCTCTGCTCCCATTCTAAAACCAGCCCTGCTGAGATGTGTGTGTACAGAAAATTACTGCAGGCTATGTGGGGAGGGGGGGGGGAATCCTGGGGATTGTGTGTTTATTACTTCTTTAATTTTCATCACTTGGCATAATGGTTAATGTCATTACCTCACAGACAGAAAGTACAGAGTTTGATTCTGACCCTTGGTTATTAGTTAGGCTTGTAATAGTTTGCAGACTCATAGTCTAGTATTTACCTATGAACCTATTACAATCAAACCTTAAATGTGTCCTAAAGAGATCATTATAGCTTGTGTTTGGGCTAGGGACAGTGTGGATATTGTTTCTTTTACTTTTCTCACAGACACAGACATCAGAGCTGTACAAAGAAGGTTACTATAGCTTGTGTAATGGTAGTGCTGTCTAGAAGCAATAAAGTAGAATACATTACAGTAATCATTATTTTTTCACTTTTCTCACAATTGCACATCAGGCATGTAAGCAGGTAGCTGTCTTTGGGGTTTATGGTGAAGTGTGAGGAGGCAGGCGATGTATATGTATGGCAGCAGTCAATTGAAATACATGACTGTGGCCATTTGAACCTTTCCTTTTATCCCAATGTAACACCAGAGGGCTGCAGTGACTGTCTTTTTTTTTTTTGGGGGGGGGGGGTTAGGGAGGCAGGCAATGTTCCCAGATAGGACCCGTGTATCCTCACAATAATTGTCTTATTATTTTATTGTGAGCTACAATTTTGTCAGCTTTGAACATTAAGGTATGTGTAAGGTTTTTCTTGAAAGAAAAACAAAATAAGACTGAAATGTTATTTTCACTCATTATTTTTAGGCCACTGTTAAATAAATTCGTTAGAGTCAGACTGTAAAAATCATTGAGTTATTCAAACACAATGTCAATTAATAACAAACAATAATGCAGGAGAGCTTGAGTATCTTAAAGTTCTAATGTACATTAGGAGGCAAAAAACCATACACAAAGTTTGTATAGAATTTTGACTGCTTTATTGACCAAAACACATTGGTTATATACATTTCATTATCAGTTTTGCCCACCTTACTGGTGTGGTCAGTGACAGGGTCTTTACATCATAGTAATTCATAAAAAGTGCTGAATTTGTGTTTTCAAAAGTCCTTTTCCCATGAGAATGTTGCAGCCTTGCAAGCAGCTGGTCAGTCACGATGACCTCCTGAGGATGTAGCCAATTCAAAGGTTCTCTGATTAGTTCAAATACAATAGATGTATGTCTTCCTTAAAGCCTCCCTTTGTCTTTCTTGTTCCCAGCTGCACTATCAGAGATAGTGCGACAAGGCTACTCTCCTGGTGGAGGCAGGAAAGAGGACACACATGCGAACAGATTTATTATTTTCTAACTTTGCAAAATAATCTTTACTTGAAAGACATGAGCCAGACTGCATCTGCAAGCTGCCAAGGTCAAATTTCTGATTACACTGCAGCTTGTGCTTCAAGCAATAATATGCAGGTTTATTTCTACTATTATTCTAGTAAGACAGAATTAAATGCATTACCTAACCTCTATTCTTTATTTTAAGTACATTTATTCCTAACTAAAGCACACATTTCTCTATATATTTGATCACACAACTTATATATGTTTGAATGATTAAATACACATCTTCCTAAGCAGCACACATTGTAAATATATTTTTCTAGGCAGCATGTATGTAAATATATTTTCTAAGCAGCATGTATGTAAATATATTTTTCTAGGCAGCATGTAGATTTTTCTAACATTCTCCCTCCTTTTAATGCATTTAATACTATGTGAAACATAAACAGTATTAGTTCATTTCTTAGCCTTTTCCTTTCAAGGACTTTCAGCTAAGTAAGTCATTTGTTTTATATTTCAGATAGACTTTCACTTGGTATCAACAAATTAAATTCTATATCTTGGTACATAGTTTCAGTCACTGATACATCAACTAAGTCTTTAACTAATTTTTTCACACAGGGTATCCCGCAGCAGACACATGCTCCAATTATGAGCAGTACCACACAAATTGCAATCAGAATGTTCATAAGGACCGACCCCCACCCCCCAAACAGATTCTGGAAAAAGTTCGTCAGTGGGTTTGGGCCTGGTTCTGCCATTGCTGACACCTGCTGTATTACCTCCAGGTGATCATTAATTTCATGCTGGTTGTCTGGAATGTACGCACAGCATTCTTCTTTGATAAGCGCGCACGTACCACCTCTCGCCGCTAGGGTGAAGTCGAGAGCCATTCGGTTCTGTAATACAACTGTTCTCATTGCATTCATCTCATCAGTCACAAGTTCAAGAGCGAAAAAAGTCGCATTGCTCATTACTTCGAGAAGTTTTGACAATTTTCTCAATTCCCAAATCGATTTGACTGCTCCATAGGTTGGGAATATTCCAGCCCAGGATATAACACTATCACTCAAGTCCATATGGGTCAATTTTTCTTTGTCCTTCACAGACGAATGATCCTTCCAGCTTGCTTCAATCTTACCCACTGGATTAGTAGGTTTTCTGACTGCATTTTCAGCTCGGTGAGCTACATCTCTTACATTACGTATTTTACCCAGGGGCAATTCTGCAGTATGTCTTATGGCTGGAACCAGATAACCCAAAAAACAACTGCGGACCAATTCTCAGGTAACCATTTATAGGCCTTTTTCCCACAAACAAAATAACAGTTTTCTACTTTTGTACTGATGCGGGTTAACCCTGAATGAAACATTTTCTTATCTATAACAGAGAATTGTCTATATATTTCAGGAGATTTTTGCACATTTCTCAATGTTGTTTTCATCAAGCTTAAATATGAATCATAATTGTGCTGCAACTAGTACCTTGGTCTATAGGTTTTATATAACATTTGTAAGACACAGTTATGTTACAGTTACTCCAACCAACCTGGAGTGTATCATTTTAACAAAACAAACGATTCCTTTCTGAGTAACAGGCAAATGTAATGCCACTTTGTCTTGTGATCTCACAGTGCCTGTGTCAAATAACAGGTTTTCCCAAGTTGCATTTATTCCCAAGGGGACAGCAGACATCAAAAGTCCTCCATATGCTGTGGGTATTGCAGTACAGACCCAGCAATTTGAAGCGTTCATAGTCTCTACATAAACTCGTTTCATAGCCAGGTATGTGTTAAAGTTTGGGTGCCAGTCTGTAGCCAGTCCTTCATCACGTTTTATTAATTTCACTTCTGCAGTTATATGCAAGAAAAACCATAACAACAAAAGGTTACTACAAACATAGTTATTAAGTGTATGATCAGTAGGCCAGTGAACCAATGTCTCTGGGGTTGTTTCACATTTTATTCATTCTGCCTCTGGCCATCCTGTTCCTGTGGTATGTCCAAACTGAATTTCTTAACAGGTTTACAGTGGGTTAAATGAACCCAAGATGATCTCTCAGCAATTTTCACTGCAGTGGGTGTTGCCAACAGTACCTGGTACGGACCTTCCCACCTTGGACTCGCCCAGTTCTTTCTCTTTATGATTTTCAGCCAAATCCAGGACCCGGGTCAGCACGGCTTCTGGTTTTGTTTCTTGTTTATCTGGAAAAGAGTTCAACTGCAAAACAGTCTTATTTGTTAATAACTTTTTCATATAACTAGCTAATGAGCCATCGGCCTCCAGCTCTGCAGGCATGAGGGCCTTCCATTGTGGCACACAATATGCCCTTCCAAACACTATTTCAAAGGGGTCAAGCCCTTTACATTTGGAACAGTTCTCATGCTCAGCAGTGCTAAAGGCAGACAGCAAATCCAAGTCTTTTGAGTCTCACTCATTAATTTTCTCAACTTGTTTTTCAAGATTCCATTGTACCTCTCCACCAGTCCTGCTGACTGAGGGTGATAAGCACAATGGTTTTTCAAAGAAATCCCAAAAAATCTCCCAAGCTGCTGTATCGTCTGGTTAACAAAATGTGTCCCATTGTCACTATAAATTCTTTCCGGTATGCCAAATCTAGGAATGATTTCTTTCACTAGGGCCTTTGCCACTGTTGCTGCATCCGGATTTCTAGTTGGAAAAGCTTCTACCCATTTTGAAAACATATCTATGATTACTAAACAGTATTTTTTCCCTTCACATTTGTTCAGTTCTATGAAATCCATACAAATAGTATGGAGCGGATAGGGTGGTGTTGGAAAACTCCCTCGCTTTGGTTTAAATGCTCCCTGTGCATGATGTTTGCTACAAATATGACATGTTGCACAAAATTTTTGTGTATAATTCGTAAATCCATATGTTTGGAATGTTTTGTTAACTAACTGTACCATCCCCCCTGTTGAGACATGGCTCTGCCCATGACTCAACAAAGCTGCATATCTAAATAAATTAGATGGCAATATGGGCTTTCCTCTTTGGAGATGTACAGTCCCTCTTTAAGGATTGCTCCTCGTTTTATCCACTTTTGCTTTTCTGCTTTTGTAGCTAATGTCTGCATTGTTTTTAACATTTCTAAATCTAGAGTCTCAGAAGGTTGTAGTTCTTCATGTAAAAGCACAGTTTCTGGGTCTGAGGCAGCTTGCCGCAGCTGCATCAGCCCGAGCATTCCTTTTGAAATTCTGTCTTGTTGTTTTGTATGGGCTGCACATTTACAGATAGCTATTCTAGTGGGTAACTGAATAGAATCTAACAGGTTCAGAATTAATTGCGCATGATTAATCGGCTTGCCAGTAGATGTTATCATTCCCCTGTTTTCCATTGTTGTGCAAAGACATGCACTGTAGAGAAAGCGTACTGACTGTCAGTATATATGTTAACACATTTGCCTTTCGCTAGAGTGCAAGCACGTGTCAAAGCTATCAATTCTGCTGCTTGAGCTGACAGGTTATGTTGCAGGGGTTGTGCTTCTATGATTTCGTCATCAGTCACTACTGCATAGCCCACTAGGTTCTTCCCTGTAGGACCTCGTCTACAGGACCCATCCACAAAAAATGTCACCTCTGCGTCAGCTAAAGGTACATCAGTAAGATCTTGTCTGGGTGTGGTTATTTGTTCCATTTCCTGTAGGCAGCTGTGTGGTATGCCATCCACAGGAATTGGAAGCAATGTCGACGGATTTAATGTTGTACAACGTTCAATTGTCATATGGGGTTGACTCAATAGTATGGTCATGCAAGAAAGATGTCTGGCAGGGGATAAAATGCTATTTTTCCTGCAGTAAAATTATCGCAACTGCATGAGGTACTCTCAACGTGAGAGGATGAAACAACACCACTGAGGCTGAAGCTTGCACTGCCATAGCTGCTGCGACTACTGCTTGTACGCAGGGTGGTAATGATCGTGCCACCGGATCTAACTGTGATGAATAGTAAGCTATGGGCGTTGCTTGCCGCCATGTTGTTGCGTCAGTACTGACGTCATATATCCCCGCCTACAATCTACAGTTTGGAAAAATCTCTTATGGTAATTGGAAGCCCTAAAACTAATGATGAAACTATCAGTTTTCTTAGCCTGCAAAGGCCTGCCTCCGCCTCCGGAGTCCAGTGTAGTGTTTCTTGTGCTGCCATTGGTGTTTTAAATATTAAATCAGCCAATGGAGCCGTTTCTAAAGCATAATTGGTATCCAACCCGACAAAATTAGTCGTTCCCAAGAAGGACATCATTTCCTTCTTGGTAGTTGGTCTGGGTGCTTGTAAAATAGCTGTTTTTCGTTCTTCATCTAATGTTCTGCCTTCTTTGGATATCACATATCCCAGGTATTTAACCTGTTCTTTCCAAAGTTGCAATTTATGTTTATTCACTTTATGCCCTTGCTCAGCTAAGAATTTCAATAATGCTATTGTGTCTTCCCTACACTGTTGCTGGGTAGGGGCTGCAAGCAAGATGTCATCTACATAAAGTAGTACTTGGCTGCCCCCTGGTGGAGAAAACCCTGCCAGGTTGCTAGCCATCTCTTGTGCGAATATCGTTGGACTTTCACTATATCCCTGTGGTAGTCGGGTGTACGTATACCTTTTGCCCTGAAATGTGAATGCAAACCAATGCTGGCTGTCAGGGTGGATAGGTATTGAGAAAAATGCATTGCTAATATCTACCACGGTGAAATATTTCTGTTGCGGCTTCAAATCATTTAATAAGGTATGTGGGTCTGGCACCGTAGGTGCTCTTGGTATTACCGCATCATTTACAGCTTGTAAATCTTGTACCATCCGCCATTCCCGTTTGCTTTTTTTACAGGAAATAGAGGAGTATTACATGGTGAATCTAAAGATTCCACCAGTATCCCTTCCTTGAGTAATGCCATTATAATAGGTTTGATTCCCTGTTCTGCATCCTTGCTCAAAGGATATTGTCTTTTTCTTGGTCTAAAGGCTGATTTTGGTGTAATAACTACTGGCCCTGCTGTACGAATAAGTCCTACATCTGATTTTCCTGTTGACCAAAGAACATTTGGTATTTCACTCAAAGCTTTTTCTTCTTCTTCTATCAAGAACGCCATTCAGCTGTCTTCACTCTGTTGTAAGTGTACAGCTGGGCGTGCTTGCGTTAACCAATTCAGTTTCTGTTTCTGTACTCCTAAGTCTGATAATTCTGAGTCAGTTAGTCTCTCCCATCCTGTCACTTTGTCACCCAAGTCTACCCACCTAACATTCTTGCTTTTGGTTAGGCTAACGTGTGGTAGTTTATTGGATTTGTACAATTCCAAAAACTCCTGAGGTAACGAACAACTCACCACACTGTTGCCCTCAGTGTCCCAGTATAGGGTCCGTAATATCAGTCTATTTGCAGGATTCCTGAACAACTTTTGTTCGTATTCTTTATCAGGTCCTGGTGTGCTACAATAATATAGGGTACAATGTAATAAATGTTGCTGGTCAGTATCGAGGGAGGCACCTTGCTGGTGGCTACATTCATCAGTTCCTCGGTCACTGCCCCTGGTCGGTTGTAACCAGATCCTGGCTGTACCAATAATAAGCCTCCCCTCCGACCGTACTACAAAGGTGTCAGTTTGTCTCTGTGCCTCCATACCGTTCATGGTAGGGACTACTGCTATGCCAAAAAGTTGCATAAGATCTCTTCCTAATAGGTTCATGGGGCATTTGGCAGAAAGCACTATTTTACTTCTTTGGGTCATGCCCGAGACTGGATCAGTTATTGCTATATCATGGGAAAATGGTTCCCTGTACAACTGTCCGTTTGCTGCTTTCACTAATATGTAATCAGGTGACTCAGAATGTTCCGGTAACTTTGAAGGATGTATCAAAGTTCGTGATGCTCCTGAATCACACAAAAATTTGATTTCTCTCCCTTCTACCAGAAGTGTAACTTCCGGTTTCGTGTCTGCTAAATAGAGTTCTAAGCTCAGTAGTGCCAGATCTAAAACTTCACTTTCCCCAACTTCTACATTCAGTTGCATGTCATCTGCTTCTTCTAAGGTATTTACATCATCCCCCTGCTCATTAGTCTCTTCTGATAACTGCTGAGCAGCATAACTGTCATATAGTCAATCCTCATCTTCCTTATCCTTTTTTTCCGCAGGTGCCTTGCTCCTGCAATCCCTTGCCAAATGTCCCTTCTTACCGCAATTGAAGCATTCACCTTTTTTCTTTCTGCTCTCATAAATTTCTGAGTTTTGTCAGAGCGTTTGTTACCCTGAATATTTTGCTTACCCTTTTTGGCTGCTTGTACTACAAAACTTCCGCACCGTCTTCAGCTGTGAAGACCTGCGTTTTCTTTTTCTTTTTACTGTTAAAATGTTTTTCGGCATGTCTAGCATACTCTAACAAGGCTTGAAGCCTACTTGTTCGGTGATCTATCATGTGCTTCGTGATGAAGCTATTGATAGGGGCAATACAACCTTTCAAAAATGCATTCTTCAATTGTTGTTCATATGAACTATCATTCTTTTGATTTTCAGGAACAGGCATGCCACTATGGTTATTAAAACATTCTAATAATCTACCATAGTATGCATCCACAGTTTCATTATCTCGTTGTACACACTGGTTAATGCAAGTCCAATCTGCCCTAGGTTTCCATTTTTCAGTAATGCGGTCTGTAAGACCCTTCAATCTAGTATCTAGTTCTGCGTCACTATGTGGGAGTGGCCTGTGTTGTGCGTCATGGGCATTCCAGGTGCCACAAATCATGTGCCAGTCTGGACCTAAAATTTGTCTAACTACTCTTTCTACCTCTTCCCCATTTAAGTGGTAACTCAATCTCATACCCTGTAAATCCTGTAGAAATTTCTCAAAGTTAATTTTTGGATGGGGAATTCCTTCTGTAGCTTTTCGGATGTCTTCCGGTGTCCATGGTCTATACACTAAGAGAGTTGAGGCCTGGCCCTCCTGTCCTGCCTGCGGGTTTGGTACTTCTATTAATGGACAGATTTCCTCACCCTCATCTAATAAATTCCCGCTTGGTTGAACATCTACAAGTGTTTGGCGTGTTCGGGATCTAGTCCCGATAGGTTCTCTTACAAACGGTTGTCTTAATATCCCTGTTGTCTCTGGGTAACGTGGAGGGGGGTCAGCCCGCCCTCCCGCTTCATATTCTGAGTAAGGCATCGGTGGGCGTGGTAGGGGAGGGACCGATGCTACTATTACATTATTATCCTCTTTGTCTAAAAATAATGCCTTTGCATTTTTATTTTTCTGTTCCCTTCGGTTCGCTTCCTCAATCCACCTATGTGCTTGAGGAACACCCAACTGTCGTTGTTTTTTTGCCTGACCTTCTGCGTCAGATTTTAACTGTCTCAAAAGTTTTACTAATGACATTTTATCCAATTTACCATCAAAGTCATACTTGTTAACCCATGTTGCAAAATATCTCACATTATCTGCTCTCTGTAATTGCATATATTTTGCATCTTCTGTTAGGGGCGGGTCACGTGACCCTTTAGTGCATTCATTTCCCATGTCTCTGAAAGAGAAAAAAAGAAGAGAGAGAGAGAGAGAGAGAGAGAGAAAAAAACAACAGAACTGTTACGTAACCCTTTCTCTTGTACCACGTGGTATCTCTATTCCCCGTATTCACAGTAGTGTCTAGAATGACTGTTTACTTTGTTTTGCTTTATTTCCTGATCTATGACTCAAGATACAATACTTCGACTACCTCTCTCCCTGCTATCACAAACCTTAGCAATAGCACAGTGTAACCTGGTCCCCGATCTAAAACAAAAACAAAGAGAGGAATTCTGCTTACCCGAGCCTCCTGCTTATGTTTGATAGGCTTTTTAGGACCCAGTTTTCCGCTTTCGCCACAGATCAGACAAGTGGACAGCCTCTTTAGGCACGACAATTCAGTCGGAGGTCTTTCCTTCTTCTGCAGACTTCAATACCACCTATATATTCTGACCTGTAGCTTACCAAGGGAATTCCGCACGATTAGGACCAAGATGTTAAATAAATTGTTAGAGTCAGACTGTAAAAATCATTGAGTTATTCAAACACAATGTCAATTAATAACAAACAATAATGCAGGAGAGCTTGAGTATCTTAAAGTTCTAATGTACATTAGGAGGCAAAAAACCATACACAAAGTTTGTATAGAATTTTGACTGCTTTATTGACCAAAACACATTGGTTATATACATTTCATTATCAGTTTTGCCCACCTTACTGGTGTGGTCAGTGACAGGGTCTTTACATCATAGTAATTCATAAAAAGTGCTGAATTTGTGTTTTTCAAAAAGTCCTTTTCCCATGAGAATGTTGCAGCCTTGCAAGCAGCTGGTCAGTCACGATGACCTCCTGAGGATGTAGCCAATTCAAAGGTTCTCTGATTAGTTCAAATACAATAGATGTATGTCTTCCTTAAAGCCTCCCTTTGTCTTTCTTGTTCCCAGCTGCGCACTATCAGAGATAGTGCACAAGGCTACTCTCCTGGTGGAGGCAGGAAAGAGGACACACATGCGAACAGATTTATTATTTTCTAACTTTGCAAAATAATCTTTACTTGAAAGACATGAGCCAGACTGCATCTGCAAGCTGCCAAGGTCAAATTTCTGATTACACTGCAGCTTGTGCTTCAAGCAATAATATGCAGGTTTATTTCTACTATTATTCTAGTAAGACAGAATTAAATGCATTACCTAACCTCTATTCTTTATTTTAAGTACATTTATTCCTAACTAAAGCACACATTTCTCTATATATTTGATCACACAACTTATATATGTTTGAATGATTAAATACACATCTTCCTAAGCAGCACACATTGTAAATATATTTTTCTAGGCAGCATGTATGTAAATATATTTTCTAAGCAGCACACATTGTAAATATATTTTTCTAGGCAGCATGTAGATTTTTCTAACAGCCACCACTGCATTAAAAGGTTGGGAAAATTCTCTAAAATGAATCCAAACACACTATAACCCCTATGACTTCTGAGGGCACCTGGCTTAATTGAGTTATTTCCTAAATGGTTATTACTGTGCTGTCTTGGTCAGGAAAGGTGTGTTGAAAGGATGCAAGGAAAACTAAAGCTCAACAGCAACATTGAATTTCTTTCCTGTTGATGGCAGACTTGTATGCCAGTTCTATAGATTCAAGTGCATCCTTGAAGCTCCCTCGCAATCCAGTTCCATACATCAGTTTTCCTGGCATGTCTGCATCTTCTGCTCATGTTTCACATAGACTCTCACCATTTTGGGACTCCTTATTGGTCCAGTTAGGTACTCAGATGCACCGCAGCCCCATCTCAGTTAACTTCCTCTTGCAATCGGTCAAAGCAGTGAACACAAATGCGTTCTGAAAATTCCACATTGAGATACCACTCAATTAGCGGGTAGCAATGGTATGATAAGAAAATGTATCAATTTCACATTTTAAAAGTTTTGCACATAGGGTGGTAGCAGTCTATTGGTGGGCATCAGGAATGTGATCCATATATTCCCATGTAATGATAACTATTGGGAATCTACATAGAACACTGTACACTTACGTTGAGCTATTAGTTATTGTGCTGAGATTCAAGAACTTACTTAAGTGTTTGCTGATATGATTCCAAACCATTGTATGCCAATCAACCTCATTAATTATGTATAGCCAAATGGTACTTAACAGCTGTTTGCCCTGAGCTAACTTCACTGTTAGGGATAGATGCCTAACTGCAAGTTAGAACCATAAGGTAATAAGCTGTCATGAGGTCAGCTTTTTGTAGTGCTCTTTTAAACAACTGTGCTCAGTATTACTCGATTAAGTTCATAGTGTCCTGTGTGCACCTTGCAAGCCATATCTCATGTAGTTTTCAATGTGAAAGCACCTGCACATAAATATGTTAGTTACATATGGGTTAGGGGTAGCTCTCAGCAATATGCATGCATATAAATACATGTCTATCATTACTACTGAGGTTTTCCCTGTGTGCAAGTAAATGTCTATGAACACACCAGCACAGATAAACTGTGGATATGGAAATAATCTGGCAATATTCATTCATAATGCTGTTTCACCTGTATGTCTATATAACTGTTTTTGGATAATAATGATTTACGTGAGTATCTACAAATATGGTTCGCAGATATTCACTGATGGTTATTCCTGCATTGGAAGCTGTTATGCCCTTCAATGACCCTGAGAGGGACCTCAAGATGGATTAGCATACGACTTGTCTGTTGTTTTCATAACTAGCCATTGGCACTAAAATATTTATTTTCATATGCTGCTATTGTTCAGATTTGCTTGTTCACATAGACAGCTACATATGTTCTTAAGATTAGTGGGCGTGACACAATTGTGGTGATCTTTGTTACTGACTATATTGACATCTGTGACATATACCACATGGTTGATATTGTAATGCTGAGCTGGTGGTGCAGTGTTTATGTGATTTGTTGTCAACATTTCCACAGAGCTGGGTTCTAATACGACATGAACACATATGTCATACCTTGTAATGTGGAATGGGGTAATTGCATTACACATGTAGGCATTATGTATTATGACATACGGTTAGCAATTGATATACGTCTGTATGCTTATCTGTACATAATAATAATAAACATGATGGCATTTTTCTTGGTTTGCATTATAATGTATATTATGGGCATTACAATGACATATACTTTAAAAGTTGATCTGTCAATAAGTGCAATTCCTACATACCATCTGATATCTGCAAATCTCTGTTTTTTCTGATGTCATCAGACACATTTTCCCATCAAGAAAATAAAATGATTCTTGAGGCACTGTGGTAACATAGCAGACATTTGTGTGGATGGACAGGCAATACATTCTGTAGAAAACAAGTGTGGAGAGACATTGTGGGACATTGGCAACATGGTGAATGCTGTGGGTAGCTACGACCACTCCAGGGAGAACTGTCATCACCATTGCTTTGACATGATCCTGCATGCAGCCAACAGACACCACCATTATGAGAGGGAGAGAAATGCCACTGGAGGTAGGTCACCATTATCTCCCCCAGATGAGATGATGATCTTCCTGGCCTCTCGTCATAACACCAGCCAGGACTGTCATATACATGGGGAAGGGACTGAGGCAGGTGTTTAGGATGTACATGTATGTACACCATTCAAAAACATGGCAGCATAATCCAGTTGTCATTCACTTACATTCATTCACACTTTTTGCCTTTTATTATGAATGTCACAGTGGCACAACATCATGTACGCCTGAACATCCCAGATGCGGGGAGACCTGTAATTCTATCAGCATGTTATATTACTTAAAGAATGCCTAGGTGACAGTGTTAGCAGTGTCTGACATTGACACATCAGGTACATGTCTCTGTTGTCAGCCAGGATGATCAATAGCCTTTGCCTACATCTACCTGCTGTTATGACTCAGATGTAAACTCACTTGCTGCTTGTGTTCAACTATAACCTCTAGGTTCTGCACTTCGCATGATGATCTGTTCCCCATCTGGGGAAGACAGACCTGGCATGGCATGAAAAGAGACATGGAGGAGGTCTCAGATTATGTAGCCCAGGCAGGCATGACCCTTGCCCAGAGCAGCATCCTACCATCACCCAGAATCATACCACAGTACTAGCACAAAATGATTGATTTCAACAACTGGCTAAGTTTCTGGTGTCATTCTAAAGGGATCCAGTATCTGTCTGCCTGGGTGACATGATTGACAGACCTCGATGCTTTGCAGAGATTGCCTGCATCTGTCACCCCTGGGCTTCCGGATACTGGCCAATGCTCTTTCCACCCATATAGTGCCTTTTTAGGCAGTGTTCCAAAGATCAAATTACCACGGTAACAGCTACAAACACATGCAATCTGAGGGTCATGCTGCTCAACTGTAGAAGTCTAAATCTCAAAATGCACTCACTCGAAGCACTCCTTAAAATGGAGAACATTGACATTTGTGCTGTAACAGAGACCTGGTTCAAGGCAGCAGAAAGCACCCCTGCACTACCAGGCTATAACTCATTCCACACCTGTTTCGGCCCCAGAACTTGGACTGAAGCTCCAAAGGTGGTGATGTTTCCATATTCATAAAGGATGTGCACACCTCCAGACTGGTAGCCCAACATAATGCATCAGAGATACTTCAAGTGCAGCTAACATTGGGTAAGACAGCGATTCAGGTCGTAGCCTGTTACAGGTCCCCTACCATGTCCTATGACACTCACTCCACATTCCTAAGCACACTGGAGAATATTAGGGTCCAACCTAACACACTCATACTGGGAAACTTCAACTACTCCTCCATTAACTGGGAAAACTACTCATGTACCAATACACTTGCCCAACATTTCCTGGAATTCATTAATTCAAATGCTCTGGACCAGCTCATTCTTACCCCTACTAGAGGTAGCAACATCCTTGACCTGATCATTACTAACATGGGTGACTGTTGCTCTACACCAATACTCCTTCCTGGTTAGATCCGACCACAAACTAATCACCTTGGAAATCCACATCCCTCTCACCCCTCCACCCCCCGCAAAGGTAACCACCATGAAAAACTTTTCCAAAGTTAACTTTGAGCTCCTCAGAAGAGAGGTGGCTAACTTCATGGCGCCCATGCAAATGGGAATAGTTGCATGACCGCCGAATCATACATCAATGCACTCTACGAACATGTACACAAATGCATGGATCTTGCCATATCCACTAGAACCAAGATGCTCTCCTCCAAAAAAAGGAAGCCAATCTGGTGGTCCCCTGCCATAATAAAACTCTATAACAGAAGGAGGAAACTGATGCAGAATAAGATGAAGTCCAAAGACTGGAAAAACTCCCTTATCAGCCTCAACAAATAGTTGAGATCCCTCATCAAATTCTTTAAAGCTAGCTATGAAAACAGAATTGTAGCAGATACTAAAGACAACCACAAAGCCTTCTATAGCTATGTAAAGAACCTCAATGGCAATACCCAGATTTGCTCTGAGCTACTGCACAATGACACCTCCTATACCGAGCCAACAGATATTGCAAATATACTGGCTGACAGATTCAGTACCAACCCCCCCCCCAAAGGACCAATCACAATACCAGTAGATTGCCAGGCATGCAGTATTACTGCTGCACAGGTTAAAACAGTACTGTCCAAAGCCAAGAATACAGCTTCTATGGGACCTGACAATATCTCTAGTTGTGTTCTACATGAACTACAGAGTGAACTGGCACCTCACCTGTGTGCCCTGTTCAATCACAGCCTTACCTCAGGCTTTGTTCCTACCAAATGGTGCACTGCTATAGTCATCCATCTCCACAAAGGAGGAGTGACTACAGACCCTGGGAACTATCACCCCAATAGCCTGACAAGTGTGATATGCAAAGCTATGGAAAGTATCATCATGGACCTAATAAACAAGGATATAGGGAATCTCCAAACTCTGGATCCCACACAGTTTGGTTTTGGGAAGGGTAGATCATGCCTGCTCAACTTGCTCGACTTCTTTGAGTCAGCTATCAGAGCTATGGATAAAGGCAAGGTGCCTTATACAGCCTACCTTTATCTGGCCAAGGCCTTTGATACCAATCCCCACTCAGGAATCATAGAAAAACTCACTAAGCTAGGCAATAGACATCAACCCCTATATCACTAGGTGGGTTGCAAACTGGCTCACAGATAGAACCCACAGTGTGAAAGTAGCTGACTCCAAGTCAGACTGCCGACCAGTCACGAGTGGAGTCCCAAAGGGATCGGTCCTGGGTCCTCTCCTGTTTGGTATCTACTTCTCAGAAGTCCAGTCCAACACGAAGGGACTCTGGTTGACAAAGTTCACAGATGATTGCAAGTTGGGAGCCATTATTAACTCCCAAAGTGAAGTTGACATCCTACAGAAAGGCCTCACTGAGACAAATGACTGGTGTCAGAATCATGGCCTTAAGCCGAATGGCAAAAAACGCGTTGTCATCCCCTTTAGGAAAAATCCAGTTCCCATGAACTACCCACTGAACACAGAAGGCATTATAAGAGATCTGGGAACACAGGTTGACAGCAACCTCTCTTTTGACCACCACACTGCCACTGTGGTCAGAAAGTCCTTCTATGTGGCATATCTCATTACTAAGGGTTTTGCATCCAGGAAGAAAGAGGTCATTGTCTCCCTCTACTCTTCCCTCATTAGGCCAATCATCGAGTACAATGCCCCATTTGGCATGTACCTCACTAGACACCTGCAACAACTGGAGAGGCCAGAAAAGTACCTCACAAGGAGGATCCTAGGCCTTAAACACTTGTCCTATATGGACAGACTCAAAAAAACTCCAGCTATTCTCTGTCTCATATTGCCTACTTAGAGGCGATCTCTGCTTGACTTATAAAGCCATGTCTGACCCAGCTCTGTTAGAAATGCTACATCTAAAGAAATCCCAATCCCTTGGCACCACACACTCCAGAGACCTCAACTTCATTATCACAATCAACAGAACGTGCTGGAGGGACAGGTTCATAACCCAGAAACTGACCATGCTATGGAATAGATTTCCCATACATGTCAAACAGAGCACTTCACTGGCCCTCTTCAACAGAAATCTTGATGAGTGGATGGGAAATAGAAAATTCACCCCAGGAATCACTCTAATGGCTTTACTCAACAGAGGCACTGCAAACTAAGGTCGAGTGGCATGTTGCCAGGGTAATCCTATGGGCTAGGCTTGGAAAGGCTCCAGGGCCTTTAGCCTAGTACACACATATGAACCTATATATAGTTGCTATAATGCAATATTATTAATTATAGCTGTGCCTTTTATGATATGTTGGATTGTTCACTTGCACAGGGCCCTCAACGTCAGCCTGTCATCAACACATGCCATGCATGTGTCTCTGTAGTCAGGATAGCCTTTGATTTGCACTGCTTGCTGTTATGACTAAGATGTATACTCACTTGCTGCTTGTGTTCCACTATGACCTACATATTTTGCACTATGCAAGATGATTGCTTCCCATCTGGGATGACAGACCCAGTAAGGTAGTCTATATGGTTGCTGTAGTGCAATATCATTAAGTACAACAGTAACCTTCATGACTAATGTTGGCTTCTTCACTTGCATAGGACACTTGCAGTCTGAAAAACACTGTCAGCCATCCAATATGCATACCTCTTATATGCTTTATAGTATACATCACTTTTAGTGCTGCATCATGCCATCTATGTGCTTAGTACTGAGTTGTATATGTGTCTCTTTTTACATCACAGTGTCATTTTAACCCTCATCACCACTGGAAGTGGAGTCAGAGGATGACATGTCATATATGTTTTCATGTACGTTTGTTTTAACACTATCCTTCATACTTGTTTAAAATGGGTCTTATATGGCTTATGCCTGATATATAGTGTCATTACACCACTGAAAAGTACATATCCTTATAGCTAGTCAGTGTAGTTCAATATTTGTTCAAATATGTCAGTCATATCCTGCCGCATTTGACTTCTGTAAATGTATTTATGATATGTCTCATTTGTCTGTACTTGCAATACATTGAATTTCTGCTTCCTGCAATACCTCATCCACTGATCCTGAGGTGGGATGTGATGTACCTTACTCTGATAGTATGGCCATGGGCACCTGGGCACTGCATTGGTTTCAATGTCCAGCCCAGAAGGGAAGAATAAGGTGCTTTATGGTATAGCCTTGGAAGATAGTGTGACTGGTCATTCTGATGATGTAGGGGCATCAGTTTTTGAACATGATGATGACAACTGTTACCCACTGTTCCATGTTGAATCTAGCAAAGATGGTGACCACAGTGTACTTATAGTGTTTGTTAGATTACATGTAAGAAGAAGCAGAAAAGAAAAAAAGCCATAAAATAATTCATGAATCATCATCATCAGCCCCCTTTTTTCCCATTTTTCCTACATGGGTTCAGGGTATCATGCTAACTGTTGCCAACTCTCTTGATTCAGTGTCACACTCCTGCCTTTTTCAACACTTATGTCTGACTGTCGCAGATCTTCTTCACACAATCCATCCACCTCTTTGCTGGACATCCTCGCTTCCTCTAGCCTTCTTCCTGTCTGTCCCAAATCTTCCTCAACCAGATTGTCTTCTGCTTTCCTGCACATATGCCCAAACAACTGTAATCTGTTCTGTTTGATCTTTTCTGCAATTGGAGCTACTTTGGCTGCTGCTCTTATGTCCTCATTTCTTCATCTGTCCCACAGTGTGCATCCTACCATCCTTCTCAACCACTTCATTTCCATCACTTTTAGCTTCTTCAACTGTTCTGCCTTTATCGCCTAGGTTTCTGTACCATACACTAGTACTGGTCATTGTACACCTTACTTTTCAGCTTAATTGGAATTCTTCTGTCATAGACTACACCTGACACTCTATGCCAGTTGGCTGCAGCCCCTCTGATTCTAGCTTTGACCTCTTCATTCAGACTTCCCTTCACCTCAACCACCGCCCCCAGATGCTTGAAGATGTTTACCTGTTCCAATATCTTCCCTTCTATCTCTAGTCTCAGTTTCTTCTGATATCCCCAGTTTGCTGCCATTACCACTATCTTATCTGTGCTTAGTTTCATCCCATGTGTCTTGTGCCTTCAGTTTTGCATTCCATTCTCCTATCCTTTGCTGAAGTTCTAGCTCAGAGTCTGCCTGTAATGCCATAGTCTGCACAGCAGCTTTGTTGATTTGTCCCCTCTGAACTGTTTACTAATGTAGTCCATCACACCAGTATGAACAGCAGTGGGCTCAGAGTTGAACCTTGGTATACACTCACTCCCACTGGGAACCCCACTGTGAGGCTGAACACTGTTCGTACATGAGTCACTGGGTCCTTGTACATAGCCTGCAATAATTCTACCAATGTTTCTGGGACTTCAAACTACCGCAGTACTGCCCAGATCAGCTCCATGGGACCTTGTCATAAGCTTTCTCCAAGTCTAGGAATGCCCAGTTAGACTCTCTCCTCATTTCTAGCTTCTTCTCAAGTATCTGTCTCACTGCAAACATCGGGTCAATTGTGTTGTATCCTCATCTGAATCAGAACTGCTCATCTCTCATCTTACATTCTACTACTATGAATATCTGTTTATCAATTGCCCTTTCCAGAACTTTCATACAATGCGATAGGAGTTTGATGCCTCTGTACTACCCATAGTTGCGGCTGTCCCCTTTGTTTTTGTACACTGGCATGAGTATGCTTATTCTCCAGTACTCTAGGATATGCCTTTCTCTCCACACTGCTATTAGTACCCTCAGGAGCCATTTCTCCCCTATCTCACCCAGCATCTTTATCATATCTGCTGTGACCTCATCTGAGCCTGCTGCTTTCCCTGACTTCATTTTCCTTAGTGCTGTTCTTACTACTTTTAGGGTGGGCTCCTCTTCTTCTCTCATCATAGGCTGTTTCTGGGGCAGTACAGCTTCTGTGGAGTTTTCTTCATTCAGAAGCTTCTGGAAATACTCCTTCCATCTGCCTTTGATGTCCTCTGGACTGGTGAGCAGGTTGTTGCTGGAATCCCTTATGAAGGGTGTCTGAATATCTTCTTTATCTTTCTGTCTTTGCCTTGCAACCTGATATAGTTTCTCTGTGCCGCTTACTGAGTCACTTTCCAGAAGTTGGTAGAGTGCCTCCCATGCCCTATTTCTTTGCTATTGCAACTTCTTTCATAGCTTCTTTGTTAGCCAACCAGTAGTCCTTCCTAGCCCGGTCAGTCTTTTCTATCTCCCACTTCTTTCTGTACTCCTTCTTTCTTTTGATGACTTCCTGGACTTCTGCATCCTTATGTACCTTACCTCCATACCTGGCTAGGCTGCATATCTTTTCTGTAGTTCTAATACATGCTGTTTTTAGGTGCTGTCATTCTTGTTCATCTCCACCTATTTCCTCCTCTTCTTGGGGTGCTAGAGCCCTGAGTAATTCCTTGAACTGTTGTACTTTTTCTCCAGTCAACTTCCAGGTCTTCGGTCTGGTCTCTGCTGACTTTAGAGCCTTGTCTCATCACTGCTTGCAGCTGATTGTGGCAACTAGTGGTTTATGCTGTGGGCTGACTGTTTCACTGGGGATGATTTTGTGATCATGGATTCTACCTGAGTTGCATGTTGGCTACTCTTGTATGTGATCTTGTAACTGTCTCTCTTTCTGAACCGTATGTTGGCTACTATCAATTCATTTGCCAGACAGAGGTCTAGAATACTTCTCCTTCTTTATTCCTCTTGCTTCACCCATGTGGACCCAGGCAGTCCTCATATCCTGTTCTGTTGGTCCCAATATGTGCATTCAAGTCACCCATTATCAACACCAATTCATGTTGTCCTGCTTTAGCTAGTAATTATCTAGTAAAATAATTCACAACGTTGCAGAAAATAAAACTCAAAAAGAACATTATTTGTATCCAGTAAGTGCTTTCATCTTGAACATAAGACTTCACCAAACTGAATGAATTGTACACACACAGACATTTATAAAACAGCATAAATTACATCTCTCAGTTAAACTATTAAAGATTAACTCTCTTCCATTTAAGAAACACTTTGAAATTTTCTCTCATTGAGTACAGGTGGAAACTTAGTATCCAGTCTGACCTGCCACAAATACTCTTTCCAATCAAGTTCATCCTTAGCATCAAGTCTTGTTTCATAATTAATAACGATCTAAAACTATGAACCTAGAAGCAACTTTGCATACATTATTATTGCTATAATGTTTACTCAGGGAATTTTTACAATCACCTACTGTCACTGCATAGTTATGCTTTATATTCTTTGGTTCAGTTCCCTCAAAGTACATCCAACATAAAAAACAGTGCAGGACATGCACAAAGCTAAATAAACTATAAATCTAAACTTACAATTAAAATGACCCCTGATGTTGATCTTAACATTGTTAACAGTAATATTAGTGGTCTCAGTAAGTAAAAAAAAATGACAGAAATTACAACTGAAACATTTAAACATCCCTGATTTCTTACACATATTAAAAAAGAGAGGCTTAACCTAGACTGGAAAACATCTTTTAAAGTCTTTCCTCTTTTAGAGACAAGTAAAGTTTTTTTCACCAACTACTTTTCTAACATCCAGAAAACTGTTGAGAATTTGCTAATTGTTTTTAATGATATTTTTAATATATCTTTGGTCTAAACTATGTTTAAGAAGTGTTAAGTTTCATATATTTATTATTGTTGGACTTCTGGTTCTTGGTAATAATATTACCGCTGTTGGGTTTATCTGTAAATTCTAAAACATCCTCAGAATTTTGCTCGACTGCCTTAGCCTCTATTCAGGAACTTGTAGCAGAAGAAAAAAAATCATGGTTATTTCTAGTGAGACTACATGGTCTCAAAAGCTGACCTTTCACAAGATTGTACTTGATTCTATTGGAATGCAAGCTGGCATAGTTTAAATAAGCATTATTTTGGATATCTTTTTTCTGTACATTTTCATTGATAATTTATTATTGTGCTTAAAAACAACATCTAAAAAAGGCAGACTTCTGACATCTGATTTAGATGTACATTTTAAATATGTACTAACATTACTGAGAAAGCAAAGGCCAGCTGATGATGAAACTGTGCATAAATGAAAAAAGTCAAATCTGGGAATAGCCAAGCACTAACATTGTTTAAATAATCTAAAAAAGCTTGTTAATAGTAACGCCACCTCTCTAGATTAAAAAGATATTGGCCGGGATTCAGTAATCCTCCAAGTAAGACTAACCAAGTCTTACTCGGAGACTGCCATTTAAGACTACGATGTCAGCGCGTCATGCATATGCATGAGGGCGCTGACTCAACTGGAAGGCTTACATGGAGCATGTAAGACTGCAGAGGGTGTGTTGGACTGAAGAGCAGTCCAAATATTGATGCCCCTGCAACTATATAAAGTGAAAAAGACAAATGCAATGAACGAGTCAGCTGAAATGTACACATAGCAAACAGTACACATCCCCACATACTAAACCCCTTTGTAAATGTAAAATGTAAACTAATTTTTTTTTAATAATTCCCGATATAGCTGCCCGTAATTGCGCGTTTGCGCGGGTGTGCCCATTGCTTAACTGCAGTTAGCAATTTCGACATCAAAGAGCATAATAAGAAATGTTTATGCAAATAAAGCCAAATCACAATAGCGTAGTGGTAGAGCGTTCGCACAAAGAGGAGGCATTCCCAGTTCTAGTCCCACCACTCCCCTATTTTATGGTTTAAATTAGTATATAAAATAATTCCTGACATATATGAATGAAATCTTATTAAAAAACATTGAGATGGCCTATGTATTAGTGAACAAAATGTATACATATAAAGATAAGAAGGTGAGCAGCATTGAGGATATTGACATATAATTGGCCATAGCTAAGCAGCGTTTTACCTAGCACAATATAATTGCCCATAGCTAAGCAGCATTTTACCTAGCGCAATAAAATTGCCCATAGATAAACAAGGTTTTATCTAGCTCAATATCATTGCGTATAGCTAAGTAGCACTTTACCTAGCGCAATACCTTTGTGCGGAGCTGTGCGCCATGCTAACCAGCGCACCGTCGGGCAACGTGCAGCAACGCAGTGCAAAGTGGCCTAAACACAGACACACCCCCTAGCCTGTCTGGACAGTAGTAAAATAAAAAGCTATGACAAGGTTCAAACCAGGGACACTGTGCACCATAATCAAAGTACTGAACCACTAAGCCATGACAGCTTAAGATAAACATGCACAGTTAACATACATATACTTATAAATGGAAGATTAACCATTGCTAAGCAGATCTGCAGTCAGCCGAGAATTTTCTAAAACGGCCAATCACAAAAAAGTGCAGGAAATGCGGCATATTTAAGCTCCATAGGCGGGAATACTCGCCATAACTGATTGTAGCTCCCATCTGCAGTCAGAATGGCTGGTGCTGGAGAGGGTACTCGCTTTCGAGCACAATGCTGGGGCATCGAGGAGTCAAAATACATTGTTTGGCTCCTTGTCCACCGTCATGAGTCAAGACTCCTGTAGGGCCAGTTCCAAGGGAAGGAGTACAAAGCAGAGGCTTGGAACCGGTTAGCTCATGAGCTCACCAGTGCCACAGGCGTCCCTCAGACTGGTGAGCAGGTCCGTCACCACCATGCAGACATGAAGAGATGGAAGCAGGACCTACTGAACCGATGGATACAGGAGGCCCGTGACATGCAAGATGCCCCACTACTGAGTAGGTAGCCATGGAATGAAGTATGTAAGACATGCTAATTTAGTCTATATAATGGATAGGTATATCTCAATATCCCTTCATTTACTTCACAGCTGCAGGTGTCCGTGCTGTGAATCAGCAAGCCTATGCAGATAGGCTGCTAAGGCTGCGCCACCAGGCAGGTTAGTAATTATTCTGCATGTATTGTTATATAAAATAGGTGAGAGATCCTGAAAAAAAGTGTTGTAGCCCAATAATAAAGCCATAAAATGCCCTGAATAATTGGTCTACATGTACTGTTATATAAAACAAGTCAGAGAGCCAGAAAAAGAGTGTAGTAACCCATTAATAAAGGTAAAATAAGTCTGGAATAATATCTCTGCATGTACTGTTATATAAAATAAGTGAGTGAGCCTGACAAAGAGTGTTGTAACCTATTAATAAAGGTATAATACATATTGAATAAGTCTTCTGTATGCGCTGTAATATCAAATAAATGAGAGAGCATGTAGAAAAGTGTGTAATGTAATTAATAAAGGTATAATACTTGGAGTGTGTCTGTGTCACTTACTTTGAAATGTTGTCGTACCCTTGCATTATACAAATAGTACTGTTGTATTAAGTGCTGTCAACCCACAGTTGGGCAGTCCCATATAAAGTGGATGAAGGAAGTGCCAGTAGATGTGAAGCATATATACAGTCCTCAACAGTAGGTTAATGGCTGGCATGCAAAGGTAAATCTGGCACATGAGTTGCTTGTTAATGTGTTCCCCAGAAATGTGAGTGTGCTACATGAAATGTAGGTTTCTGTAGAAATATAACTGAAAATGTCATGTGAACACATCCAGATATGTAGATATATAAATATAAATAAAATATATAACTATGTAGCAGTAACATCTGCATCTTGGACAGTTAGTATGTCAGATATAGGTCAGGTATATAATGAACTAGCCAAACCCATTACACAACCTAATGCACGTTGCCTAGTGTAATAATACATGTAGGGGATATACACCTGCAGTCAATAGGAATGTAGTGTAGACTAAAAGTACTTATAAAATGTTAATGGAGGTATCTTTTTACACCCTACTGTATGTGCATAAACAATGCAATTCCACACCTCAATGGGTATATCTAATCTCAAAACATTTGTTGGGACATATGTCCTGTTGTCCTATAAATATCTACATTTACTTTGATGCATGTGCCCTGTTCAAACATCACAACCTTGGTGGCCTGTTGCCACCAATCATCCCTGCATGCTGTTGGAATGTCCACTGTCGTTCAACATATGCATGTGTTATGCTTGCTGTTCAACTGTTGGAACCCTGGTGTGTTGGGTTAATGGGAATATTACTGCATGCTGTTACAACTAATTTGGAGTGCTGTTGTCTATGTTTTAATTAAACATACCTAACACAGAATGTATGGGAAGGCCAGTCCCAGCGGACCCACCTGTCCCTCCTCAGCTGGCAATTGTACCTGGAATCAGCGGGTCCGGTGCCCAGCCCTCCTCCGTTGGTCCTGTGCCACCCTCGGGTGGAAGCACTGCAGGGGATGGGGCTCATCCCCCATGCAAGCGTGGGTGGAGAAGGGCCACCTGTCACCCTCCGAAGGGTCCGGGCTGTGGTGCGTAGGGAGATCCAGCATTCAGTCGCTGATCCCCTATACCAGCTCAAGGCGAGAGTGGCGCAACTCACGGGTGAGCCTGCCCCTCCTACACACCCCCAGCACAGCCACCCTCAGGGCTGTGAAGATGCAGTGGTGACTGCCCATGGGTGGGGATCTCAGTTCCACTGTTACCATTGGTGGGCTCATGTGCTTGTGATTTCCAAACATCCGTCCATGTCAATTGTGTTCACCCACCCCATATGTCATATTCTGCCCCTGTATGTGTCTTGTTTGTCTTGTCTGTTTATCTCCCCAATCTGCCTCCCCAAATATACCTACTTCCTCTACCTCACATTCCACTCTCACCTGAAAAAACAAAAAAAAGGGCAATCTGTTCCCACAAAAAAATTACGCCCCATACATAGCTGCCCATTTCGCACATGTCCACTGGACATGTAAACTGATGATTATAATTGGCAGTACAACATACTTTATTTTCCTCACCCCTCTCTCAGGGGTGGAAGGTTTCAAATTTCACTCCAAATTTCTAACATATGCACAGCTGTTGCTGGTAAAGAAATGGGCAGCTATGGACCTTCCCTACACCCGTCCTGCACATCCCGAGCTGGTTTCCCTACTGTCTTTCCCTCTTTGTGCCCCCTTTTTCACCACTTTCCTATCTCCCCATTTTCTTTTCTTTCAAAGAAATTAGTGCAGGGTTAGAGGGAGTAGGCACTTTTAAGCAGTAGTTAGCGGGTTTGAGTGAGTGTGCGCATGTGTGCGCTTAGCTAAGTATTGCTAAGCATCACGCAAACCCACACAAACCCACTTACAACTGCTTAAAAGTGCCTTAGTCACTCTGCATGGCAGGGCCCTTGTTCTGCTGAGCAGCAAAATAAAACACCTCTGTCTGTCGCAAACCCCGGACCTTGGACACACTACATTGCATGAAGTACCACTAGGCCACAGTAGATATACAACAAGTTGGTGCTGTAATAAATATATCATGTATTACAATGAGTGAATGTAAAGGGAAAATAGGAATGCCATAACACAAATCCTGTTCTGTGGATCTTTACCAGAAGTTGTTATGGAATTGCATGACATAACTGTGAAAAGAGAACCAGCCATTCTAGCAGGAAATAATGTTACAGTAGCACTTTACAAACCCCACACAGTATCAGAGCAGGATAAAAACTGACATATTTGAATAGGGCAGAGGCCATACTTCCCAACTGTGACTGCTTTTCAGGGATGTCCCTGATTCATAAACAAATGTTAGCTTTGTCCCTCAGAATCTCTCTGAAAAGTAGTGATGGTAGGCCGAAAAGTGGGGAATTACACTTAATGAATAATGTCAATAAGTAAGAGTACACACTGCATGCACGTCAGAAAAGGTGAATTAATACATATGCTCTGATTCTCTCACAGTCTCAACTTAATGTCTGTAATATATTACAGGTGTACCTCACTTATATGTACCTTTCCCTGAGGCTGGTCAAATATATACCTGAGTGTATCAGAGGCCTGGCAGAGGCTTATGTAGGAGTACAACACAGAAATATCAAAGGATGTAGCCATGTACTGTTATCAACCAACTGTGACAATGCCATTGTTCCAGTGCAGAAAAGACCAGTGTGGTGCACAGACAAAGAATAATAGGCTTACCTCTGGCTACCATCTGGATATGTCCACAAGTGGGAGCTACGCAGACAGACTACTTGCCTTGTTCGACTAACAGGTACACAGCAGCCCTGTATGTTCAGCACGATAAATATCACACAATAATATATAATGCTCTCTGTACTTCTGCACCCCTACCCAAAAGAACAATATACCTGTGTATTCAGGCTCTACCAAGGATGTAGGTAGGCATACTCAGTACTGAAATGTGTCCAGTTGGCTTGAGCAGCCTGTGCTAATGTCAACACAAATAAACAACAAACTGTTCAGAACTGAGGTAATTAATATTTACAGTATAGTAGTTCACAAACAGTTCATGTGCCAGAGGAATACATTGCAATAACTACTTTTGCATGGCAGTTAATAGTCTAATTAGAAAAGAAAGTACATACTCCCATGTATTTTGTGTAAGCATTTGGTGGGGTGAGCAAAATTCTACACTGACAAGTGTGTACTAGAAGCAGCAACATTCAGGTTTTAGTACAACATGCATATCACTGGCTACAACCCTAGCTTCAGCGATAAGAAGTATACCAACCTTCTGACTGACACAACGGTTTCCAAAGCAAACAAGCATGGGCCCCACTTTGGAAAGCTGAAAGGGCTATGCCTACCTAACCTAGCATTTTATAGCAGTGGGCTGCTATGACAGTGAGTACTGCCATTACCACACAGCAGGCTGCATGCAATTAGTAAATGGCGTGCACCAGTTGGTGCAGAGGACATCACATGCACATGTGCAGATACCAAGAAAAGCAGGCTGTACTTCCTCTCCACACATGCAATAATCTCATTGCAGCGAGAGAGACAGAGACAGAGGCAGAGACACAGACACAGACAAAGACAGACAAAGAGACAGAAACAGAGAGACACAGAAAAAGAAATAGCAACAGAGAAAAAAAATTAATAAATAAATAAAAAATATTTCCTTTAAAAACAGATGGAACAGAGCAATACAAAGGAAAGGTATGTAACACATATGTATTTGCTGGCATGTAGTAGATGTTTATGAAGAGTACTCTACATACTGTGAATGTGAATCATCCATATGTGGCAGCAGTACGTATCTCTATGTGTCTGTACATGTGCATAGGGCAAAGGACATACTACAACTGTTTGTGAAGGGTGTGTGTATATATATATATATATATATATATATATATATATATATATATATATATATATATATACGTTGTTGAAGGTTGTTATGTGCATATTTCTATGTAGGTTGTAGTGTGTGGCAAAGAAAACAGCATGCAGTGCTGGTGTATGACATGTGGTGGTTAAACGCTGTGGGTATGCTCTGTCAGTTTTGCAGTGTTGCAGCCAGTGAGGCCTGCTAAAGCTACAAGGGCTGAGGACACCTTTAATGCAGTCTGCACAACACTGTGCAATATTGTTACATAACTGCATATCTCACAACTGTCGCATAATTGATATTCCCACCATGAATAGTGGACTGTATATGTGCCTATATGTACAGCAATGGATGTTTATGTGTATGTGTGTATGTATGTGTATATAGATATATATATATATATATATATATATATATATATATATATATATATATATATATATATTTATATATATATATATATATATATATATATATATATATATATAGATATATATATATATATATATGTAGATATATGTAGATAGAGGGAGAGAGACATGGGGCATACTTACTGCGACAGGTGCCTGGTGACCAAGGTATGGACTGAAGCTCAGTGTTGACACTGCAGTGCCATCCCTTCTTGCCAGAACACTGTACCCATTAACTACCACATAGGTGGTAGTCTACCTAACACCGAAGGTGTGACAAGGGAACATGGGACACAGGTGGACAGTAGCCTCCCCATTGATAATCACAGTGCCACACTGGTCATGTACTCTGTCTACGTGGTACACGTCATCACAAAAGGTGTGTCATCTAGGGAAATATAGGTCAGTGTTTCCCTGTACTCATCACAGTTAAAACCCATTAGAGAGTACAATACCAACTACAGCAACTGGAAAGGCCACAGACATACCTCACAAAGAGTACTACCGGCCTCAGACAGATGCCCTATGCAGACCGGCTCTCAAAACCACAGCTGCACTGTGTTGTATACCGCCTACTCAGAGGTGATCTCTGCCTAACATACTGAGCTATGTCACACCCATAGCTGTTGGACATCCTCCATGTAAACATATTACAATCCCTCCCAGATACATGCTCTAGGGCCCTACACTTTGTCAGCTCACTAAACAGCACATGCTGGAGGGATAGAGTCCTAACTCAGAGACATGCCATACTCTGGAACAAACCACCTATCAATAGCAAACAAAGCTCCTCATTAGCAGTTGTCATAAATACTCCTGATGATTGTTTGGGAGATAGGAAATACACCCCGGGAATCACCTCTGTGGCTCTGGTTGACAGGGGCAAGTGAAATTAAATTACATGTGTGTCAAAGGCCAGGGTAGCGTATGGCTAGGCTGCTGTAGGCCCTAGGGCCAATAGCATATTACCTACCCATGACACGATGCACACACACAAGTACTTAGTGCAATAATTACTATGTGAGGTTGATTAAGTGTGATGGTGAATGTGTGCAAGGTCTGTAAAGGTGTGATAGCTTAGTGTGAAATTGTTTCTGTCATGGTAGTTTGTGTCCTAGCTGTGATCCCAGCAAAAGATGTGTATGCTATTGCTAGGCAGAAAAAGTAGTATGGCATATGGTGTGACGTAGTCCCTTGTTGTCGACTGTGGTATCCCATTGTAGGCTAAAGCAATACATGTATGCTTAGTGAGTGGTACTGCTGGTGAATCCAACTCCCATATGAACTGTAGTACTACCTGAAGCTGTAGGCCTAAACAGTACAGTATGGTGTATGTTCACATTGCTTGGAAACACTGTTTTGTGTGTTCCCTGTAGTCCTCACAGATTACATACCACAGGCATAAGGTTTTGTAAGTAGTGACACACAGTACTGAATAGTACACAGGTAAAGCTCATCTGGGTTGGCATACATTTGTGTGTTGTATGTATGTCTGATGTGTGTGTAATTATGCCTGTACCATGCCCTCAATCATATCTGTGTTACAGGGTATACATTTGTATCTAGCAACATGTATAGTCTAGTACAGCAGTATGACACCTATATCAACAACTGTGCACATATGTTAGGCAGGGGTTTGGCATCAAAAACTACTGTGGTATACTGGTGATAATGTAATTGTACTTTACATTCATTGCAATGGATGACATCTTTCTTCATGCATTAGCTTGATATATACCTCCTGTGGCTAGGTGGTACATTGTGTCACATACAGTGTGCCATGTACTGGTGTATAGTCTGACATACTGGCTTCTCTTTGCTGCTGTGCAGAACATGGTTTGATATATAGAGCGTGACAGGCACTGTCAGCCATTTGTGGCCTGAGCACTAATATGTGGTATTGAACATGTCTATCCTCTGACAACCAATCGGATGCGAAATATGGCAGGTAATTGATATCTGTACTTTAGGATGTTAAGTGTGCCACTTGACTTGCTCACATATCTTGTTTAATTGTCTTCCAAGGGTATGTCCCACCAAAGGAACCCATCTTATACAGCTACAGAGGAGGTGGAAATACACAACAGCCTGGTACAGCACTACACCCTGCTGTTCTCTAGAACCATCCAGGACCAGCATGAGCGAACTGCACTGTGGCAAGATCTCGTTCATCGTGTAAATGACATAGGCATGTATAACCAGACAAATGAGCAGGTACTCCATCACTGCAGTGATTTAATTAGACATGTCCAGCGGCGTGCATCTGATATCCATTGACAACAGCTTGCCACAGGTGGTGGGGTGGCCATTCACCCCCCCTCACCAGAGTGGAGGAGCTGCTCCTAAGTGTGGTGGCTCCTGGCCAACCACAGGAACAGCAACTGACATGTGTCATCATGGAGGCTGGAGCCACCCAGCATGTTGACATGGAGCGTGCAGGTAACATGACCTATCTGTAGACTACTGTTATCTGTATTGGTAGATTATGCATATGTGACATGTGTACTGTGTGATTAGCAGTTGTGCTGCATAGTGGTGTGCAATACTATTTGGAAAATAATCCATTCGCCTGTGACGGTCGACTGCTGTACTACTGTACTTTAGCAAACTCACAGTAGCAATGGCACAGTTGTGGCCACTGACAGACTGTCTCATATTCTTGTAGGTCCCTCTGGCGTGACAGCAATGCAGCCGGTCGATGCTGGTGAGTGTGTTATAATTTTAATATTGCTAATGAAATGTGCATGTCATAGGTGAGGTGTAGGCCATGTACATGTAACACACCTACGCATAATGCATGCTGTGAGACTATGCACATCTCAGTAATGACAGTAGCTGCCTCAATCACATGCAATACACAGAGCAGCACACACAATTGTGGCAACACCATACTGGACATTGGATAGGCATAGTTGCTACACATGTACACAACATACACAATTTTGTCATACGCAGTACACCTTAACATGCTACACATAGCATATCCAGACACCCGCTGTAAGGTCACACTTCAGTATCCTACATGTCATGCACACAGCAGGCCTATCATTGGGCTGTGCGACACTCTTCAACACATAACACATTCATGCTAGTCAATGCTCCCTATTGTGCACCTTACAAACCCATGTAACGAGTGGCTGTGAGGCCAATCACTGAACAACAGCACACATGCATCAAAGCCATGTATACTGTTATTAACACAGGCTGTCTGCACTCGCACTGCATGGTCTTGAGCAACAAACTTTCTGCATGCTGACATGTGTGATATGACTGTTTGCCTTGTGATACTGTAACCCACCTTCAACCACTATTAAGTATGTTTTGGATTGCTGGTGGTGTGTGTGGGTATCTGCTGTAGTGAGGAGTGTATTTGTGTGCACGTGTGTGTGTGTGTGCGTGTGTGTATGTGTTCATGTGTGCGTGCGTGCATGTGTTCATGTGTTTATGTGTGCATGTGTGCATGTGTTCATGTGTTTATGTGTGCATGTGTTCATGTGTGCATGTGTTCATGTGTGCATGTGTGCATGTGTTCATGTGTGCATGTGCTCATGTGTGCATGTGTTCATGTGTGCATGTGTGCCGACATCATGTGCAGGTCGTAAAGTGTGTTTCCTGTCTCCCTCCCACAGGTGCTGTGTTAGGGCTGGTTCACTGCAGCAGGGAAACTGATGTCACTGAGCCACATAGTGATAATGAAGATAGGTGTGTTGAGGCACAGGCGGGTTTGCCAGGGTCTGTCATTGGGCCACCAATTGACAGTACACAGCTGTCCACCCCATCCATGCATACAGTCATACTGCCAATACATCCATCACCAATGCCCATAGCTGAGGGACAGCGTACAGTTGGCATTGGCCAGGACAGTGTGGTATCCATGGCACATGCATCTCAACACAGCAGCCATACCCAGATGTCTGGAAGGGTACCACATAGGCAGATGTCCAGGGGTTCTCGTAGGAGCATTGCTGCTCATCATGCCACTGGCAGATGTGCCACAGGTCTGACAACGTCACGCATGTTCCAGGCTGTCATGGAGGCACAGGCATGTATGGAATGGTACACCAGACAGGGAGTAAGGGCACAGAGGGCCCATAACACCGCTGTCATTGACAGTATCCGTGACCTAGCAGGTGCCATCTGACATTACACCAAGGTCACTGATAGACGCTGGGGATAGACATTAGCAATCCTCCGCAATTTCCATGTGTCAGGACAGTGTGGGACAGTTGAGATATCGACGTGGACGTATGCCAGCAGCATCAGCAGCTGGCAGTCGCAGCCAACATCCCTCAAGCCACAGCCGCTCCTGTAGTGCCAGTACTAGTCCCAGCAATGTTGGGGTGGGTTGTCCATAGAATGTCCTAGAAGACCACGTGCACGTGGCTCTGGACAGTCCCAGCAGGGACCTGTGTCCAGTGTGCATCCATCCACCTCTGGGGGATAGTGCCCAGTCTTGCTTGGTACCTGATAGTGTCAGTAGCACCCCTGCCAGGCACAGGTACCATATCCGTGGCCAGAGATGGTGATCTGTAAAGCCTCGCAGGTACAGTCTGTGGCTGTCCCACAAATACCTGTATATGGCAGCCACATGGTGGAACTGTGTACATGCAGACACATACACATACTCCAGACACCTAGGGCTAACACATACCCACACACATTATAACAACATTGGCCCATTACAGTATTCTTGCCCCTCACACGCACACACACACACACACACACACACACACACACACACACACACACACACACACACATACATGTCAATTGGTTGGCTCACTGTAGGCCTCTGGCGAACCAACAACACATCCTGTGCATATGATGAAACCTGTGCCGCCTCCTGTCATCTGTAACATCGATGCAGGAACAGGCTACCATGGTGCTGATGCACAGGGTGTGTATATATAGCAGTATAGCTATGTTAGCATGTTGCCAACTGTAGAGTGTAATGATATGCTTGAATGTGTAGCTGAGCAGGCATGATGCATTAAAGCTATGATTGTCATTGTAGTGTTGTTTATACCAGTGTTGGTTCCAATTGTGTATTGTCTGGCCACGTGCCACTTGGCTGATGTGTGCAGTATTGGCAGCATGTGTTAGAGGGTGGACAGTATGTGTGGGATGTGTGTAGCACAGATTTGCAGGTGTACAGTTGTGAACATGGTGGAGGTGCACTGTCTGTATGTACTTGCATAGTGGACACATGGCCAGGGTGACATGCTCTGTATTACACAGTGACACTCCATAGTTTCTATTGGTGGCCAGTATGCATTGTACTACACACATTCCGGCACCTGACTACACATGTGTGTATGACATGGTTTGACACTGTGCTGTGGGTGATACTGTTACTATCTGTCATTGTTTTGCATTCTGGTGGCATACATCATTTCAACAGCCTGACCATAACCAATCGTTAGATGATGTCTTGACAACCGACACACAAATGTAGGACACGCAGGAACATTTGGATCCTTCAGGTACTATACAATGCCAGCAAACACTGGTATTCACCTGCACCCATTACTGAGACCACTTCTGTTTGCCATATAGCTCTCTTAGGTACAAGCAATCACAGTAGGGATATGTCCGTCCACGTCTGGTAATGTATACTGTGGCCTATAATGCATTCTCCAGATGACACACATACTCCACAAGGGTATCGTACAGACAGAGGCCTGTTGTCAAACCCATGCTGTAGAGCTATAAGCCAAACTAAGCATTGTCATCCACCTATAAGGAACATATTATCCCCACAGGACCACATAGGTAGTAGCCACCAGCATGATGAACAGGTACCGATGTGTACATGCAACCAAGTGTTATGTCATCTCTCCTTTGTTAATCACATTTCCAAATGTATTCTGGAATCCCTTGGTGGATCACATAAGCAATTAGGGGTCTGCAAGCATATCCACAGTTTGTTCTACACCTATGAATGGTCATCATGGACACACTTTACTGCGTTTGAACAGGTCTGACATATACCTCGGCCATAGACCCTCACTCACACATTCTGATAGGAATCATAATGACTTTGTATGACACAGATGACCTAGGCCAGGGATCACTGCGGTGGCTGGCCTTGTCAAAAGCATACAGATGTGACCTAAGGTCTGGCAAGCAGCAGCACAGTCTGGCAAGGATGACAGCTGTGTTCTTGGAGAAAGCAGGGTTCCCACACATGCAATCATTGAGGTAACATGTACGTATATGTATTTGATGCACAGCTACCTCACATGTGCAATGCATACTGATATGTCATACAGTGGTAAAAGCAAAACCCACAACACATTGACCAACAGTGTCACACACATACAGCTCACACACTCACCAAGTGCAGGATTCAATCCCCTACCTAACTACTTCATGCTATTAGAAGAGTATGCATTAACACGACACACTATGCACATTACTGTCAGTTTTCTTTTCCACAGGTATATTTGTAGGATGGTGACATCATCAGACTTGACAAAGGTTAGACTATTACTTTTGAGGTGTTTCACTACTCTCCTAAAAGGTTGTGCCTTCCCAAGGGAAATGCACACAAACACACACACACCTACCCAGTGTAGGATTCAACCCCTACCTAATTACTTCATGATACTAGAGGAGTACACATTAACACGACGCGCTATACAGATTAGTGGGAGTTTTATTTTCCATAGGTATACTTGTAGGATGCTGACATCATCAAACTTGACAAAGGTTAGATTACCACTTTTGAGGTGTTTCACTACTCTCCTAAAACATTGTTTCTTCTCAAGGGGAACACACACAAACACAAGCACACATACAATTGCCCAGTGCAGGATTCAAACTCCTACCTAACTACTTCATGATACTAAAGGAGTACACATTAACACAACACGCTATACAGATTAGTGGGAGTTGTATTTTCCACAGGTATACTTGTAGGATGCTGACATCATCAGACTTGACAAAGGTTCGATTACCACTTTTGAGGTGTTTCACTACTCTCCTAAAAGGTTGTCCCTTCCCAAGGGGAACACACACAAACATGAACACACACACAGTTGCCCAGTGCAGGATTCAAACCCCTACCTAACTACTTCATTATATTAGAGAATTACGCATTAACATGACACGCTATACATATTACTGGGGTTTGTTTTTCCACAGGTATATTTGTAGGATGGTGACATCAACAGACTATACGAAGTGTGTTACATTAGGTGACATTAGATGGCCTACATTGAAGGAATGTCTAAACACTTTGGCCATGTGATCATCAAAGGTGAGTTTACTATCTACCTGTGTTCCCAGGGCCATAATTACTTTCTCCGTACATGCTGGATTACCACCTATGTGGTAATTTGTGTGCACTTTGTATTACCCAAAGGGGATGACTATGCATTCTTTGCCATTCAGCTTGAGGCCATTGTTTTGACACCAGGTATCTGTCTCTGTACGACACGTCTGGAGGATGTCTGTGTCAGCTGTACAGTCAATTATGGACCACAGTTTCCAGTCATCTGCAAATCTGTTCAGTCTTACACCTGCCATGCTTGCCTGTACCTCTGAGCAGTATCGACTGAACAGGTAGGGTCCCAGGACCAAGACCTGTGTGATGCCATGTGTGACTGGCTTAGAGTTGGACATGGCACCCACAACTATGAACATGTGTGTTTGATATGTGAGCCACTTGGCCACCCATCCTGTGACATAGCTGTTCATGTTCAAGCTGGTAAACTTGTCCATGATGACGGAGTGGGGAATGGTGTGGTAAGCCCTTAGTGAGGTCCAGGTGGGCTGTGTGGACTACTTTCACCTCCATCTATGTTCATGGTAACTGTTTTAAATAAATCAACTAGGTTTGGGAGCCAGGCTATGCCTTTAACAAGCCAAAGTTGTGTAGAGTCCAGTGTCTGGAGATCCCCAATGTCTCAGTGTATGGGTTCCATGATGAATTGCTCAATAGCTCTGTAGACCAGGCTGAGTACACATGTTGGGCAATGGTTTCCAGGTTCTGTTTTGACACACCCTTTGTGGAGCTGGATGACTGTTAGTGTATGCCATTCTTTGGGTGCATAGCCTGTGATACGTTTGAGTCTGGACAGGTGAGGGTGTAGTTCCTTGTGGGCCTAGTGTAGGACGCAGCCTGGGACAACTTACAGTCACATTAATGCTGTGTTCTTAGCTTTGGTGAGGGCTGTCTTTACATGCATGTCCATGACGTCTGTGTCTCTGCATCCTTCTGTGATAGACACAGGTCCTTTTGGGGGTGATGGGGGGGAGTTTACACTGCACTTGTCCCCCTGGGTGTGGGCAATGAAAGTTGGTTTGGTGTATGTCATTACTTTTTTCAGTAGCTGACAGCATATTTGGAAGTTGACACCTACATGTCTGATATAGCTACAGAAGGCTTTGTGGTTGTTATTCTTACATTCCTTGGCAGTTTGTCTTTAGAAACTGTGCTTGGATTATCTAATGAGCGATCATTGTTTCATCCTAATAATGATCAGTGATGGCTTTCCTTTAGTGAAGTTGGCTCTATCAGGTGTTAGTTTCCTCCTTCTGTTGTTTAGCTTATTTATGGGCAACAACCACCAGATTGTTTTCTTATTTTTGAAGGAGTGCATCTTGCTTTTATTTGTGATGTCTTGATCCATGCATCCCTGTAGATGCTCATAGGATGCACTTGTAAATGACTTGGCAGATTGTATACCATTATCCTATAACAAGAGGGCTTTGAGACTTTCCACTTTGGTCTTGGGAAGTGTGCTGTTTGCTTTTGAAAATGTCTTCACAGTGGTTTCATTAACTGGGTGTGGGGGTGGGATGTGGATGTCCAGTGTGATTACTTAATGATCTGATATTACCAGCGAAGGGTTTATCTCTGTTGTGGAACACTGGTACCCCATGTTGGTGATGATCATGTCCAGTATGTTGTCACCTCTAGTGGGCATGCTGACCAGCTGTTCCAGGGTGTTAGGGTTTCTTAACTCTAGGACACTTTGGGCAAAGGACATTGTATGCGAGTAATTCACCCACTCATTGTTTGGGTAGTTGTAATCTCCTCATATAATGGTGTTTAACATGACCTTTATAGTTGCCATTGTTCTCCAGAATACTGAGTGAGGTTCCTGAGACAAGGTACAAGATCTGTAGCAGGCTACAATCTGATGGGTAGCTTTGCCCAATGTTAGTTGCACTTGCATGGTCTCCAAGGCCTCATGTTGTGGCAGTAACCTGGAGGTGTGGATATCCATAAGGTAAATGGCTACACCACTTCCTTTTGTATTTCACTCGTGGCCTTGGGTCCTAAGGTCAGGGTGATTGTGAGTGTTTTACATAGATCATATCCAACAGCTACATGTTTGACATAGCTTTGGATATTACGCAGTGAACACCTATGAGTAGGCGATATGCAAGGAAGTACAGATGGAGCATTTTGCGATGGTCTGTGTATGGCATGTATTTCAGGCCAATAATGCTCTTTGTGAGGTATTGCTGCTGGCTTTCCAGTTGTTGTAGTTGTCTTGTGAGGTACATAGCAACAGTGGCATTGTACTCTTTTATAGTTCTAGTGAGTGGTGAGTAGAGGGGAACAATGTCCTCTTTTATTCTGCATGAGACACATTTTGTGATGAGGTGTGCCACATAAGAGGGTTTCCTGACTACTGTGGGAATGTGCTTATCACAGTTGTATCCACTGTCCACCCGTGGCCCACGGTCTCTTGTCACACTTAAAGTGTGAGGTATACTACCACCTATGTTGTAGTTCTTGGCTACAGAGATTTTAACAAAGGTGATGATAATGCACCTTTTGGCATTGAGTTACAGCCCATGGCTTGGACAACAGACATCTGTCTCAGTAAGCCCCTTTGGTAGGATGTCCACATCTTTAGTGTTTACAATGATGGCTCCTAGTTTGCAGTCCTCTGGAAACGTCAGTAGCCACAGAGACTCCATGTTAATGTTTACTTCAGGGAAGTAGATACTACACAGCCTGGTAAGTTATCTAGTCTCATGTCTGCTGTGATACTGGCTTCGGAGAGTGTTTTTTACCTGTGCAGCCGTGATGACAGCAACTTTGCAGTCTTCCATTATAGACATGTGCTCTTTCATGGGTGAGAGGGGAGTAAAGTTAACACTGATCCTATCTGCCAGGATGTTGCCAATATCAGTTGGCTCTGCACATTAAGTGCCATTCAGCTGTAACTCAGAACAGATCTGACTGTAACCATGACATGGACCTGTCTGTTGGGCACAGATCTGCTGCGTAGACAGTATGCCACTGAGTACAGTTTGGGTTACATTCATTCTTGTTGCATGGGGCAACTATTTGAGGCCAGTAATCCTCTTGTTAAGGTTCTTCATTGTTCTTTCTAGTTGATGAACACGCCTAGTCAGATTCCTCGCAAGTGTGTTGTGGTAGTCTCTGACAGGTCTAATGACTGCTGAGTAGTGGCAACCTCCTTTGACCTACATGCACAGACCTTGGCAGTTTGTGTGTACACATAGCAGGATTTTCAGACCACTTTGTGAATGTGTTTCTGGAAGTAGAGATGACTATACGCATTTGTCCATAGATCCCTTATCATCACATCCGTATTTAGCCTAAGTGTGTGAGCATGCCCAGTATGACCTTTCAGTGTGATGCAGATTGAAATCCACTACATTTGTTGGAGTGTGTGAGCATGCACAGTATACACATTTATACCATATGTGTATGGTAAATCAAGGTGTATTTTTACAGCAGGGCTCACCTTTGTGTCATAGATCAACAGGGATCATGCTGTGCCTGCAGGGCTTCCATGAGACACTTTGCATAGACCTATCAACATTTCTACATACAGGGGGGACAGCTATTCTTTGTACATTTCTAACCGTGGGTACACCGGATTGTTACTGTGGGTGTACATAGGATGTGGGTTTCACCTGACACTTATACACATTTGCTGTGTCTGCACTGCTATGTACAGGACACCATTACAGTCTGTGCTGTTGCCTATCATACTGGCTTGAGGCATACTAGTATACTACAGGTCTTAGTGTCAATTGCCACATATATTAGCTTGCGACTTCATAGCCTACACAATCCACATCACAACACCTGGTCTGGTGTTCTCTGTCTGCATAGGCATGTGGGTGAGGTTACCCATTTGCCTCATTAGGGGCATGATACAGCATTGCTTTGTGTTTGTATTAGTGTACAATTGTCCTGCTGTGTCTGTACCACTGCAGTGCTATCATGGCTTAGTGGTTCAGTGCTGTGACTATAGTGAACAGTATCCTGGATTCAAGCCCTGTCACTGCTTTTTTATTTTCATGCTGGCCAGACCAGACTGCTAAAGGTACAGTAAAGCAGATATGAGCATGTTTAACTGACTTTGCTTAGCTTTGGCCGACCTTGGCCAACATTGCACGAGCAATTTTGTTTACATATACTACATATTGGTAAAAGCTGCTTAGCACTGCTTTATATTGTGTAAAACATGGCAATCATGCCTCAGGTGGTGCTGCAGTGCTGCCTATGTCGGATGCACATACTACACTCCCTATACATGTTTGGAAACAGGTAGTGTCAAGTTGGGCATCCTTTTTATTTTATGTGCGAGTCAGTGAGAGGTATCATTTCCAGGGTTCCTACTGAGCCAGTGTATGTGCTATGCGTTGCCTCTTTACCAAGGACAAGGCATACTGGGCACGCCTCCTTCTGCCTACTGGGGCAGGCTCAGGTTGTTCCTCCTCCAAGTCACACTCTGCCTGTGCAGGCCTTGGCAATGGTGGGGGGCCGTTTGGCCCTGCCCATGCTGTTCCTGCTGCAGCTGTTTTCGCAGGATCAGATTGTGTAGCATGGCACATACCATGACAATTTGGGTACATGTAGTTGGTGAGTACTGCAAAGCTCCACCAGATGTGTCCAGGCACCAGAACCGTGACTTGAGCATCCCAAACACATGCTCGATTACATTTCATGTTTGTGCGTGTGCCTCATTATGGAGTTCTTGTTCAGGTGTGTGTGCATTTCTGATGGGTGTCATCAGCCATGGCTCCAGTGCGTATCCAGCATCCCCCACTAGGTGACCATCAGGGATGTCCCCATTTGCAAATGTCTGGTACAGCTGCAACAGATGCCAGATATGGGAATCGTGGCAGCTTCCAGGGCAGCCAGCACACACATTCAGTATTATGCCCTGGGCATCACACACAACCTGGCAGTTGATGGAGTGGAAGCCCTTGCGGTTAATGTAGGCCCTACCCCGCTCACCAGCTGGTGCTTTGATGTGTATGTGTGTGCAGTCAATTGCACCCACTACCTCAGGGTATTCTGGAAGAGATGCATATTGCTGGCCAATACCTCACAGGAAGTGGGGAAATATACATGATCACCGACATGTGCTGACATGGCATTCAGGAACTGGTGCAGTACCCTTGATGCTGATGCCTGTGAAATCCCCATCATATCACCAGTTGGTCTCTGGAAGGTACCTGTTTCTAGTATTCCTTGGTCAACACATACCTTGGTTTCGACTGGGATGGGTTCCCCTCTGTTGGTTCTGTGTGTGAGGCATGGCCTGCACAGCTCAACAATTTGCTGCAGGAGCTCTCTGTCCACAATATAGCACTCCACTATCTCCAGCTCATGTAGCCCCTGGTAGGTTACCCTGGGTCTGTACACTCTTCTCCATCTCCTCACTGTGGGTTGCTCAGCAGCATTCGCAATGGCACCACCCTCAGCATCTTGCACATGTTGCCTTATAACAGCAATGGCAGCCCCTAACATGTTTAGGTCTCAGTTTAAGCTTTTTGAGTTTTCACTTCTCTTTGTTGACTGCAGTGTTTCTGAGAAAAACATGGAGGAATGTTGTTTGCAGAGTTTTAAGTGCTGGGCTGGGCTAGTGCACTGCCTGTGTAAGTGGCTGATTCTGATTGATTTCACCTGGCAGCTCTGCTAGTTCTCCTTCGTTAACTTCCTACTAGTTCCTTTCCTTCCTTTTCCCATTTCTGTGTCCACGGGGGCAGCACCGCGCAAAAAAAAGAGCAAACACACTCACACACAGACTTACACAGGCTTACACAGGCTAAGGCGGGTGCACATTCATGTATACTAGCTTAGATGGCCTTACACAGGCTTGCACGGGCACACACCTGTGCACACAGGCTTAGACGGGTTTACATACGTGCACACGTGCGAACACAGTGTAGGCAGATTTGCAAGAAGCTTTAGTGATAGCCATGGCATACACCTTCAGTTTCTTGATTTCAGTTTAGACAACTGTAGACACACCCCTCTTAGTCCTGAGTAACTCACAGCAACCACATGCCACTCTGCTCCAGTAAGTTTACAGTCTTTTTCATACATACCCCCTCATGATGTCACCCATCTCATACTCTGTTACTCCCCTTTTCCTACTCTTACACTCTAGGGACATGGTTCACATAGCAGGGAATATTGGGATTCACTATCCTTATCCTCATTTGCATAGGATTGCCTACTAATGCTTAGTTACATCTCTCAGACTGAGCTTCCCCCCTTAGCAACCTCTACTCAGTAGCCATGTTGTCTTCAGCCTGCCATTCACTTGCATGGCAGATTAATATTTTGAATAATTTCCCTATTTGTGCCTTTTATTTTTTTGTTTTCTGATTTTTAGAGCACAGCACATTTGTGCGGCGCTGCGTTATGCTTAAACATTATTTTTATTTTGCAATAGGAAAACATGCCAATGGCTGTATATCTGGCCATTGGCATGCTTCCTCAACTGGATGCATCCTTTATTTGGAGCTGTCACGGCTCCATTTTGCTATTTGTAGAACGGTACTCAGTTGACAACTGAGTACAGTTCTGCAAATAACACTACTCTTACTCGGACAGGTTAGGGTTTCCTGGATTGCAAATTTACCTCATTTGCATAGCTTTCGGCAGCAAATTAGGTAATTTGCATATCCTAACCCTGTCCGTGTAAGAGTCGTTTTAGGAGCTCTCTTGCACGCCCCTGCTGGCTGTTCCTGGATCGCTCGGCAGACATGTTGGCTGCATGGAGTCTTACTCTACTCTTAAACTCCATGCAAGCCTTTGTGAATTCGGCCCATTTTCTATAAAACTTCTTCTTCTTTTGGCTTTTTCCCAGTTAGTGGTCACCACAGCGGATCATTGTCTGCACATGATTGGCAGTGGAGTTTTACAGTGTCGAGTTGCCAACCCGGCACCCAACCTTCCGCAGAAGGCACACACATGCACACACTCACACCTAAGGCCAATTTAGACTGTCCAATCCACCTACAGCATGTCTTTGGGATGAAACGGCAGCACCCGGAGGAATCCCACGCGACCACAGGGAGGACATGCAGACTCTGCACAGAAGGCATCCCAGCCGAGGATCGAAACGGAGAACTTCTTGCTGTGAGGCGGCAATGCTAACCGCTGCACCACCGCGGCTGCCCCATATTGTCTATAAAACATTTATACAAAATAATATTGTTAACAAAAAAGCACTATTATAAATATACTATTTCTCCTAGGCATTCATAAAAATATTGGCATAGCTAGGTGCTATAGAAGCCTCCATCGCTACACCATTACCCTGCTGATAAAATTTTGAATTGAACTCAAAAACATTATACCCTAAAATAACCATAAAATGAATGTCATTGTTATTAAACAATTTAGATTTACAGAACTCCAGCCTAATGAAATCCATCCCTATGTCATTCATTATGACAGTATACAGGGATTCGATTTCTAAGGTAACCAAACAGTCTGACTCTAAAACAGTAGCTTGTTCTGTTTTCTGCATGAAGTCAGAATTATCCCTGATGTAAGAAATACCTTTCAGTACTGCCTGCTCTAACAATGTATCAACATAAATTGCCATGGTTTCTGTTTTTCTGCCTCCACTTGTGACTATTGGCCTCAAAGGCGGATCGTCCAGGACTTTATTAATTTTAGGTAGACAAAATTCACCTCACAGTTAGACGTTGCACGTTCGATTCTCAGTTAGAGCGTCTTCTGTGTGTCGACATGCATGAATGGGCATTCCTTCATTGAAGGTTGTGCGTTAGGCCCGGCAAGCCAGCACGTAAAAATCTACTGCCAATCATTAGCGGACCGGAGTTCCACTGTGGCGACCCCAAACCGTGAAAAGCCGAAAGACAGTTTTAGGTAGACAAAATATCCTACTTATCTTAGGGTTGGAAACATTCAGAAAATGTGCTGTATCACCACTTATTAATCCATCACATAACCACTCTTCTATAAAGGAGTCTATCAAAGAGTAAGCCTTTTTAATTTCATAAAAATAAACTGATTTATAAAACTTGATGTGTGACAGCCTATTAAAGATTTTATCACTATAAAACTGTCTATTTAATACAATAATAGCATTGTCCTTATTAGCTTTAGTAATGATAATTTTTTTTTGTTCAACAATTCATAAAAAGCTGTTATTTCATTTTGGTTAAAATTATAAAATTTATTTTAAATTTACACTTTAAAAGTTCTTTAATTTGTATTTCAGTGATATTCAAAAGGGCTTTGAGTTCAAGTCATAAAGGTGGATTAAATAAACTAGGTTTTTGTAATGTCGTGGATTCAAAAGAATTGCCCATTCTGCCCCAACAGACATTCCATCACAGACACTGCCCAATCTAGTGTGTAATTCATCCTGTCCAAGGAGTTTCCCACGTGGCTCAGGGGGTCATGCACATCAGAATGCATGACATTTTGTAGTCATACTGTCTCTTGAGACCCTGTTGGAAAGGGCCTGTGTCTCCACTACAGTACTGCACAAACATCTGGAGGCACTTAATGACACACCAGCATCAGGAGAAGGGTGGACAGCAGGCCTATTCTGAGCATACCTTCCAGCCCTCTTGTGTGGCACCATGCCCTCATAATGGCTACAGGAAGAAGCAACCAGCTTTGCAACTGGAGTAACCACATTATCCTGATCAACTGTGTCACCCTACACTTGCCCTTTATCAGAGGTCTCCATGTCATGTGTATGCATAGGCATACTGGCTGTGTTCAAAATAGGGGAAGGGGATGTGGGAACCACAATGTCAGTATCAGAATGACCATCTGCACCCACAGACTGTGTCTGTTCCTCACCAGCATCATCATCAGAAGAGGTGACTCTCCAAAGTCATGAAAAGTGTGTGTGCAGTTGTACATTTATGCTGTGAAGAAGTTGATAGCTATGGTGGTCTCCCACTACCGTCCTGCATATTCCTGTATTCTTTCTCCTGTGTCCTACCATCTGCTTACCAACCCAGTTGTCATCACTGTCCTGTCAACCCCCTTTTCACACATTTAATATGGTCAAAAATTAGATTCACACACAACACCCATGGCAAAAAATGGCCCATGGAAAAGGCTTTACTTTATGTCCTTGGTATTTGCACAGAGGTCGGCATAACTTAGCAATGCTGAGTGAAAATGAATGTTGTTTAACTTCTTATTGCAAAAGCTTATGATTTCAGTTTAATCTGCAGTGGTCAGGTTACTTTCATGCAAATATGCTTAAATCCACTGCTGTGTGATAATACAGAGTAAAAACAAAGAAAATTGTGTTTCAGTTCAACAAAAACTCCGTAGCACTCCTTCTGAAACACATCCACACCACCATGATAACAAAACAGAACAGTTCCTCTACACGACAGCACAAAACCAACTCGACTGCTAAAACTGTAGAACCAAAGGTGAAATTTAATATACATAAAATGTTAAGCGCTTTCACTCACAAACATTGTGAGCTTCATCAGAACAACCAATCATTCATACAAACTACTTAAATACATATAAAGGCGCCAAACTAATTGATAACAATCCGTTATTCTTAAAAAGACATGGTACCATATATAATAAATGTAAAAATATCACACATAAATATAATATTCCTAATATATTTAATAAATAATGCAAAAATACAAATTAAATATTGATTAAATATTAATTAAATATTAAATATATATTTATTATTTATCTTCTTCTATCCAACAATGATTTAATAGATATGAAATAATTTAATCCAGGGGGCATGTTAGCATCTGTAAATAACTGCCACCATATTTCCTTACAAGCCAAAACATTCTTAATATCACCCCCCCCCACTAGGGTCAGGAATAATGTTTTCCAAAATACCGAAAGTAAACTTGTGTTCATTTCCATATTTTTCCACATGCTTAAATAAAGCATTTTTGTTGTCCTTAGTCCTGATACTATATAGGTGGGCATATATCCTCTTCTTAAAACACCGCTCTGTCTTACCTATATAGTATCCTGGACAAACCGTGCATTTGGCCAAATATATAACATATCTGGTTGCACAATTTCCTTTAACAAATTCAAACCACCAGAAACACGCCCCCCTTCCTTCGAACAACATTTAAAGGAGCCGGTCAAATATACCAAAGCAACCTAATATAAATAAATATAAAATGATATAATGTAAAATATCATGCTATATTAGAAATATTGACATATACTAAAATCTATTTGCTCAATACAAATGACAAATTACCTAACATAAAAACATGGGAACGTCGAGACATGGACTACACTGAATTAAAGATGATTACCTACTGTCCATCAAAACAGGTTAATATATATATATATATATATATATATATATATATATATACATAACAAATGTGTATATATATATATATATATATATATATATATATATATATATATATATATATACAATAAAATAAATAATTAATTGAACCAGCCACATTGGCAAATAAATGAATACATTATTACATCTGGCATGAAAATCACAATCAGCTAAAGTGCACGATAACTCGGAAACTTGGAGGTTACGTAAACAAACGTGCAATAATACAAAAAATATAAATATATAGATAATATAACTTGTACAACTCTAAATAACTGAAACTAAAGCAAGATCAACTAAACAATGTCTACAATTTTATATCAAAAAACATGGCTCAGCTCGAATTGAATTTAAACTGGGCTAGTTAATTTTCTAACTAATATGGCACAAAAAAAACATAATTAAACGTTATTTAAAATTTGAATTGTTAATAGACGTAAAACTAGGACTGTCTGAACAGGTGTACAAAACCCAGCAGCTAAAACAAAAGGCACTTCCCATCAATTGACTCATCACCTCACTAAACTTCTAAGTTTAAGGAAACAACCAATAGATAGCATACTATTGAGGCCTGGAGGATGATAAGCCTCCAACCTCAACTGCCACATGAATTCTCTACACTCCAATCTGAGCGTCTCCAGCCCCCCCACATTCCCAGAGCTTAGTTGGTCAATAACCGAGAAAGTAAACTCATGACTAGGGTTATCGTGAACATGCGTGGCCAAGGCGTTGTCCAATGTCCCCTTCTTGATGGCATACAAGTGCTCGTACATTCTGTCCTGTAGCTTCCTGACAGTCTTACCAATGTAAAAACTGGGACACGATGAGCATTGAGCCAGGTATACCACTTGAGTACCTGCGCAGTTATATCTCCCTCTGATCAGGAACTTCCTGTTCCTAATCAAAAAAGCTGTACCCGCCTTGACATATCTACAAAACCTACACATGTTACATTTATACATTCCAGCTCGTGAGAGAGCAGTATAATGTCTCCTTTTCAAAATGTCCTTGATGTTGGGACCTCTCCTGAATGTCACCATAGGGAATTGGTCGAAACCGGTCCCTCCAACCAAGTCAGCTGATAACAAACTCCAATTCTTTTTAATTATAGCCACTATTTCACTGGCATCCAAGTTAAAGGTCAAAATTAAATTGAACTGAGACTTGTTGTTATGATGGTCACATCGAGGAGATAAGGGGGATAGTTCTAAATCAGAACAACCCAGAATAGGTTGAAAATGCCCATTAGCTCTCTTGCCCTTGACCTCGGAGCACAACTCAACAATCAAGGCTTCAGGGTATCCTCGACACAAGAACAAGTTGGAAATAAACCCACACTCATCCAAAAATTCACTGTTCTCTGATACCATCCTAGCAGCCCTGACAAGTTGGCCCTTGACTATAGCTCTTTTTTGGTTGACCGGGTGTTCGCTATAAAAATGCAAATAGGAGTTGGAAAAAGTCAGTTTTCGATGAATTCTAGCTGAAAACCGGCCCTTATCCCTGTCCTTAAAAAGCTCCACATCTAAATAAGTTATTTTTTCCAAGTCGAAGGTTGATGTAAATTTTAAAAAAGTGGATGAGCTGTTAAATCTGTCCACCAATTCCTGGGCCTCATCTTGAGTGCCATTGAAGAGGACAAAAATATCGTCCAAAAATCTTGTATACAGAGAAACTTTCCCCTGTACAATGGCACTAGGAAAGATGAAAACCCTCTCCCAGTGGGCCATCACTAAGTTGGCCACAATGGCCCCACAAGGGGACCCCATCAGGACTCCAATTAACTGGTGGAACCATTGATTATTGAATGTGAAAAAATTACTAGACAAGATAATATCTAGCAATTCACCAACCATCGATATCTCATTGGCTGGGGCTTGGTGAAAAGACATTTCTAGTTGGATCCATTCGATTGCAACTTCATGAGGGATCAAAGAATATAAATCGATAACATCAATGTTCAAGAAATAAGAACTTCCATTGAATACAGTTGAACCAATCTTCTCCAAGAAAGACCAAGAGTCTTTGGAAATATGTGATAAACATGCTACGTATCTTTTAAGAATAACATCCACCACTTTTGCCGCCGTGTAAGTGATGCTACCTCTAGCACTCACTAACTGGCGCATGGAGGGATCCTCGATGCTCTTGTGGATCTTGAGGTTTCCAAACAACACAGGGATACGTGGTGAGGGCATAGTGATAAAATTATACACATCCAAGTCCAACGAACCGTTGATAAACATATCCTCGTAATGAGACCGCACTCGGCTCATACTTAAATTCAATTCATTCTTTGATACTTCCCTATAAGTATCAGTAGATAGTATAGCCAGCAACCTGTCAGTATACTCATCCAAGTCCATGGCTACCAATCCCCCCCCCCCCTTATCGGGTTGCATCAGTCTTACTGGTGAGGAACATAAAACATCCAGTAAGTCCTTTTCATTCTTGGAAATATTAAATTGAGCCGGGCGTTTAGAATTAAGTAGATGCCGAATGTCCAAGTCACATATGTGCTCAAACAACCACAAAAACGGGGCCAATGGTGGATTGTATGTGCTTCGGATATGATAAGGATTCCTGGGCTGAGTAATACCGCCCAACAGAAGTGACAAATTCAGTTTTCTCACAAACAATTTAAGGTCCAGGATAGACCTGTCAATACTGGCACGACTTGAAGGTACGAAAGACAATCCCTTGGCTAAAACATCCACTAGGGCTTGCAGGAAAACAAAATGAGAATAGTTAAAGATTTTAAAGTCCCTCCCCGTGTTGAAAATTACCTCAAAAGGTTTACCAAACCGCGGGTCAGAAGCATCAGCTTCACCCATCAATTTCTCCTGGTTTTGTACCTGTTCCTCGTCTTCCGACTCGATGTCTGCTGTGGAGATGAGGCTTGGGTATGAAAATTTGCCCCAACCAAATCAGACTCCACCTGACCTTGAATGCCAATAGAGGATAATATAAATATATAGATAATATAACTTGTACAACTCTAAATAACTGAAACTAAAGCAAGATCAACTAAACAATGTCTACAATTTTATATCAAAAAACATGGCTCAGCTCGAATTGAATTTAAACTGGGCTAGTTAATTTTCTAACTAATATGGCACAAAAAAACATAATTAAACGTTATTTAAAATTTAAATTGTTAATAGACGTAAAACTAGGACTGTCTGAACAGGTGTACAAAACCCAGCAGCTAAAACAAAAGGCACTTCCCATCAATTGACTCATCACCTCACTAAACTTCTAAGTTTAAGGAAACAACCAATAGATAGCATACTATTGAGGCCTGGAGGATGATAAGCCTCCAACCTCAACTGCCACATGAGTTCTCTACACTCCAATCTGAGCGTCTCCAGCCCCCCCACATTCCCAGAGCTTAGTTGGTCAATAACCGAGAAAGTAAACTCATGACTAGGGTTATCGTGAACATGCGTGGCCAAGGCGTTGTCCAATGTCCCCTTCTTGATGGCATACAAGTGCTCGTACATTCTGTCCTGTAGCTTCCTGACAGTCTTACCAATGTAAAAACTGGGACACGATGAGCATTGAGCCAGGTATACCACTTGAGTACCTGCGCAGTTATATCTCCCTCTGATCAGGAACTTCCTGTTCCTAATCGAAAAAGCTGTACCCGCCTTGACATATCTACAAAACCTACACATGTTACATTTATACATTCCAGCTCGTGAGAGAGCAGTATAATGTCTCCTTTTCAAAATGCCCTTGATGTTGGGACCTCTCCTGAATGTCACCATAGGGAATTGGTCGAAACTGGTCCCTCCAACCAAGTCAGCTGATAACAAACTCCAATTCTTTTTAATTATAGCCACTATCTCACTGGCATCCAAGTTAAAGGTCAAAATTAAATTGAACTGAGACTTGTTGTTATGATGGTCACATCGAGGAGATAAGGGGGATAGGTCTAAATCAGAACTACCCAGAATAGGTTGAAAACGCCCATTAGCTCTCTTGCCCCTGACCTCGGAGCACAACTCAACAATCAAGGCTTCAGGGTATCCTCGACACAAGAACAAGTTGGAAATAAACCCACACTCATCCAAAAATTCACTGTTCTCTGATACCATCCTAGCAGCCCTGACAAGTTGGCCCTTGACTATAGCTCTTTTTTGGTTGACCGGGTGTTCGCTATAAAAATGCAAATAGGAGTTGGAAAAAGTCAGTTTTCGATGAATTCTAGCTGAAAACCAGCCCTTATCCCTGTCCTTAAAAAGCTCCACATCTAAATAAGTTATTTTTTCCAAGAAGAAGGTTGATGTAAATTTTAAAAAAGTGGATGAGCTGTTAAATCTGTCCACCAATTCCTGGGCCTCATCTTGAGTGCCATTGAAGAGGACAAAAATATCGTCCAAAAATCTTGTATACAGAGAAACTTTCCCCTGTACAATGGCACTAGGAAAGATGAAAACCCTCTCCCAGTGGGCCATCACTAAGTTGGCCACAATGGCCCCACAAGGGGACCCCATCAGGACTCCAATTAACTGGTGGAACCATTGATTAGTGAATGTGAAAAAATTACTAGACAAGATAATATCTAGCAATTCACCAACCATCGATATCTCATTGGCTGGGGCTTGGTGAAAATACATTTCTAGTTGGATCCATTCGATTGCAACTTCATGAGGGATCGAAGAATATAAATTGATAACATCAATGTTCAAGAAATAAGAACTTCCATTGAATACAGTTGAACCAACCTTCTCCAAGAAAGACCAAGAGTCTTTGGAAATATGTGATAAACATGCTACGTATCTTTTAAGAATAACATCCACCACTTTTGCCGCCGTGTAAGTGATGTATACCTCTAGCACTCACTAACTGGCGCATGGAGGGATCCTCGATGCTCTTGTGGATCTTGAGGTTTCCAAACAACACAGAGATACGTGGTGAGGGCATAGTGATAAAATTATACACATCCAAGTCCAACGAACCGTTGATAAACATATCCTCGTAATGAGACCGCACTCGGCTCATACTTAAATTCAATTCATTCTTTGATACTTCCCTATAAGTATCAGTAGATAGTATAGCCAGTAGCCTGTCAGTATACTCATCCAAGTCCATGGCTACCAATCCGCCCCCCCCTTATTGGGTTGCATCAGTCTTACTGGTGAGGAACATAAAACATCCAGTAAGTCCTTTTCATTCTTGGAAATATTAAATTGAGCCGGGCGTTTAGAATTAAGTAGATGCCGAATGTCCAAGTCACATATGTGCTCAAACAACCACAAAAAGGGGGCCAATGGTGGATTTTATGTGCTTGGGATATGATAAGGATTCCTGGGCTGAGTAATACCGCCCAACAGAAGTGACAAATTCAGTTTTCTCACAAACAATTTAAGGTCCAGGATAGACCTGTCAATACTGGCACGACTTGAAGGTACGAAAGACAATCCCTTGGCTAAAACATCCACTAGGGCTTGCAGGAAAACAAAATGAGAATAGTTAAAGATTTTAAAGTCCCTCCCCATGTTGAAAATTACCTCAAAAGGTTTACCAAACCGCGGGTCAGAAGCATCAGCTTCACCCATCAATTTCTCCTGGTTTTGTACCTGTTCCTCATCTTCCGACTCGATGTCTGCTGTGGAGATGAGGCTTGGGTCTGAAAATTTGCCCCAACCAAATCAGACTCCACCTGACCTTGAATGCCAATAAGATCCCCATGTTGTCCTGCCCTGTTAATCGCCTCCTGACTGGATCTCCTGTTGGTAACCCCTGCTACTTGGTCTTGTGACAGGGGTAATTGTCCATCTCTAGGGACCTCTTCTGGTCGATCCAGAGGATGTCTATTGTCCCCTAGGAAATTTCCTTGTGACCTACAGGGTTTTGGATAGGCTACCCCATCCTTGTAAGCCTTAATGTCTCTCTGGAGCTTCTTAACCTTAGTCGAGGTAATTTTAGAAAGGTATTGGTCAATGCTAGTATATGTCCTTTCATATTCATATCTATACCTCGAGAAGGAAACGTCCAATTTAATTTCCTCATCTAAGGTAGATAATTCATTGGTTAGCAGATTAATCGCTTCCTGGTAATGTGAACTAATCAAGTTCACCAATTCGCTCCCATGTCTATCAAACAAAAAAATAAGATCATGATGGAACTTGGAGCCTTCAACCAACCCAGTTGGATATTGCCAAGAGTGGAGACCTTTAGGGACAATCTTTGCTCGCCGGCATTCATTAAAGTATGACCCCTCCAATTGTAGTTTCCTAAATCTAAGCAACTTCTGGTCAAAAACATGCAATTTAGCTGACAAATTAGAACTCCCCTGCTCGGAGAGGTCGGAGTTGGCTTGGTCGTTATTAATATTAAACAAAAACTGCCTATTCAGCCATTGACTCAAGTTAGAATTCACATACCCTCTTCTTGTACTGTCCGTATTGCCAAAGGGCCACTGTAGAACACCTACTTCCCCAAAGGGACTCGTGCTACCTTGAATCAAGCCTCTTGTAGCTCCTTCCCGCTCCTGCCTCAAATCACAGGGAAGCAGATTAAATTCAACCTCCGGCTCAGCTATAGATCCACTACCCGGTACTAATTCCAGTGATCCACTTAAAAGAACTCTAGGAGGTCGTGTTTCTACTGCTGTAAGTCCAACTCCCAATTGCTGAATTTGTGTGAGGCCGTCCACTTGTTGTGATAGTTGATCCACTTTGTCAGTTAATAAGTTAATCAACAATGTTAAATCTCCTGCGTCAGGCATATCCCTGGCTTCCGGTGTAGCGGTGGACAAAAAGAACACCAAACCAACTTCCAAAACACAAAGACAAACTAAGCCAAACCACCGCCAAGTCCGGGAACACAAGAATATCCACGCAATCCACAGTTGAATATTTCCAGCTCGAAAGGACAGACACGCTAGGGTGAAGTTAAAAAATTTATTTATTAAGCTATACACCAAAGCTTTTCGTCGGCGCCTTGCACCACCTTCATCAGATAAAACAAACTTGTGCCAATGCAACAAGTCCCTTAATATTCAAACCACCAGAAACACGCCCCCTTCCTTCAAACAACATTTAAAGGTGCCGGTCAAATATACCAAAGAAACCTAATATAAATAAATATAAAATGATATAATGTAAAATATCATGCTATATTAGAAATATTGACATATACTAAAATCAATTCGCTCAATACAAATGACAAATTACCTAACATAAAAACATGGGAACATCGAGACATGGACTACACTGAATTAAAGATGTATACCATGATTACCTACTGTCCATGAAAACAGGTTAATATAATATATGTATATATATATATATATATATATATATATATATATATATATATATATATATATATATATATATATATATATATATATATATATATATATATATATATATAAATACAATAAAATAAATAATTAATTGAACTAGCCACATTGGTGAATAAATGAATAAATACATTATTACATCTGGCATGAAAATCACAATCAGCTAAAGTGCACGATAACTCAGAAACTTGGAGGTTACGTAAACAAATGTGCAATAATACAAAAAATATAAATATATAGATAATATAACTTGTACAACTCTAAATAACTGAAGCTAAAGCAAGATCAACTAAACAATGTCTACAATTTTATATCAAAAAAGATGGCTCAGCTCAAATTGAATTTAAAGTGGGCTAGTTAATTTTCTAACTAATATGGCACCAAAAAACATAATTAAACGTTATTTAAAATTTAAATTGTTAATAGATGTAAAACTAGGACTGTCTGAACAGGTGCACAAAACCCGGCAGCTAAAACAAAAGGCACTTCCCATCAATTGACTCATCACCTCGCTAAACTTCTAAGTTTAAGGAAACAACCAGTAGATAGCATACTATTAAGGCCTGGAGGATGATAAGCCTCCAACCTCAACTGCCACATGAGTTCTCTGCACTCCAATCTGAGCGACTCTGGCCCCCCCACATTCCCAGAGCATAGTTGGTCAATAACCGAGAAAGTAAACTCATGACTAGGGTTATCGTGAACTTGCGTGGCCAAGGCATTGTCCAATCTCCCCTTCTTGATGGCATACAAGTGCTCATACATTCTGTCTTGTAGCTTCCTGACGGTCTTACCAATATAAAAACTGGGACATGACAAGCATTGAGCCAGGTATACCACTTGAGTACTTGTGCAGTTATATCTCCCTCTGATCAGGAACTTCCTGTTCCTAATCGAAAAATCTGTACCCGCCTTGACATATCTACAAAACCTACACATGTTACATTTATACATTCCAGCTCATGAGAGAGCAGTATAATGTCTCCTTTCCAAAATGTCCTTGATGTTGGGACCTCTCCTGAATGTCACCATAGGGAATTGGTCAAAACCGGTCCCTCCAACCAAGTCAGCTGATAACAAACACCAATTATTTTTAATTATAGCCACTATCTCACTGGCATCCAAGTTAAAGGTCAAAATTAAATTGAATCTGTAGTTTGGTCGACCATGGTGATATTATAACCTCTGTCCAAGAAATCTCTTGCCATTCCTTCCATTTCTATATTAAATCTTTCATTCTTAGTACTGAGCCTACTTGCTCTCATAAATTGCCCTTTCACCACCCCTTTAAAAATATACTAGGGGATGCCTTAACAGTAGGTGTACTATAAAGTGAGCAGGAATTATACGAATTAAAATCAAATCAAAATCAAAGGGGTGAGAGGTTTTATAACTTGAATGTTGAAGAAAGATGAGCATTGTCAGATCTTTGTTCGAACAATGATATAATAATTAAATCTGCAGACTAGCTTTATTAAAGATACTTGGGACTTTCTCCAAGCTCTTAATGACTGGTCTTTAACTAATGGATATCAAAAGAGTGTCCTGATGAATAACTGATATTTTATAGCATGGTGGTTTGAATTTTGTTTTTATTTTCTACACTTGTTCTGGTTGCTTAATTCGAACCTTTAGCGCTCCAGGTCCTATTTGGTTTTTTGGATTTCTTGTGTTTGTGGGACCTTGCACACATGTCTGAGAAATTTACAGAAGATATAGAATTGCACTACTGACCCTCAGCACCTAATAGTGTTCATGCAGGTACTGATTTGTTTAAACAGTTCACTGCAGTGGAGAATAATCCTTTGTTGAATTTCAACCTTATATCTCCTAATGGTTTTGTACCTGAAGACAGTGAAGAGGAAGAAGGTGACATGCGTTTTTTGGATTTCGTTACTGAATTGGAAAGAGATTTGTATAAACTGAAATGCCTCCAGTGGCAGAGACTGCACTTTGAGGCTTGCTTGCACCATAAAATTGTTCCTCAGGGCATGCAGGTGTTATGCATGCCCACATATGGTGAGCAATATTCAACTCTGCTAGCGAAGTGGCAGCAGTTGAATCTAGAGACAAGCTTCTCCTATATGCGTCTACTCAATGAATTCTTTCTTTCCATAGAGAAAGAATTAGTGAAATCTGTTGAGGACAGGCAGAGGGAGATGGAACTGAAATTTAAGGCGGAGCGATTACAGGCTAAATTCCACGACCTGTACTGTACTATCACCACCTATGATGTGAAGTTACAATGCATCAAAAGCAAGGAATTGTAGAGAGATTATCAAGATTTCCTAAAAGGAAATATTTTTACATGGCCAAGGAAAACTAATACTACTCGACCACATATTCAATCTACTTCTAGGAAGCATGTGTGTTCCACCTTAATTCCAACTGAAGAAGGTGATAAGGAGGAGTCACAGACTTCTCCACTCACTGCAACATCACGCGGGACTACGGTTATATCTGGCATTGAAGGAAATGAAGTTGATCTACGGAGCTCCAGGGTTTTGCATAATATGCAAGCTGCACCTACAACTAATGCAAATATGTTAGGAGTCAGACCAAATGTGTCCAATAACTCTTTTCCAGTTCTTCCAGTCCCGGTGAAGAAGAAGTTTTGTTAGTTGAACTATCCACTACATTACCAAGGTGCCAAATGATGGAAAATTTCTGTATGACTACAAATGATGACTTTTACGTCTATAATTGCAATGTTTACAATTTATCTAATGCTGTTTTAACTGGAGCGGAACTCTATTTTTTAAATAAGGCATAATGTTTGTCCCTAGTACGGGACAATGTTTAAGTGATTTTATTATCGAACTTAGCCTGTTTGGGAGAAACCTTGAGTAAAAGAAAATGTTTGGCAATAATGATGTAACTCAAACTACAGAACCCAGACAACCTAGTATGTTCAACCCTCCCTTAAGTCCAGTAACTGATATATTTCTTAAAACTTGTAAAGCAGATTTGATGCAATTTTTCAATAATAAGCAGTGACATGTTTTTCATAATTTGAATAAGGAGCAAAAGCAGGCATTACAGTCACTAATAGCTAACACTGACATTAACATCAAGCCAGCTGAAAAGGGAAGGGCAGTCATTGTGATGAATGCTGATTTTTACAATAATGTTTTAGATATGTTTAGTGATAACACTACATATCAGCGCTTATCACCCCCTGGAAGTAACAATGATTATTAATAGGGTTAAGCACGACTTTTTAATTTTAAAAAGTAGTAATCAGATCATGGCAGACACCTTTAGGTTTTTGTGGGTGGAACACTCTGTAATACCAATTTTCAAAGTATATCCTAAAGTACATAAAGATCTTCAGGACCCACCCCTATGTCCCATTGTTTCCGGTGGAGGATGGGTCACAGAACATGCCTCCGTCTGGATAGAATCTCAACTCAAGGGTTACTTATGTAAAATACCCAGGGTTTTGAAAGACACAGTGAATTTTTTGCAATCCTTACACTCTTATCTCAGTTTAATGACTGATAACAGCAGATGTTTATTTGTAACACTGGATATAAATAACTTATTTGCAGGCATTTCTAAAAATTATGGGTTAATAGCCATAGAAAGAATCTTAAGTAATGATACTGATTTAACACCTATGTGTTTTTTATCGTAAGGTGTTATAAAGCATTGAATGGTAAATAATTGATGAATTGCCAATACAGAATTTTTGAGCATTTTATAATATTTAATTTTTCATTTTTAATTTTTATTGAAATATAAGTTCAGATTGTGCACATACAAACATTCAAAGGCACAACTAGTATATATTTTATTGTATACTATAACAGTTTTATATATTTTTTATCTATTTGATAATTTATTATTTAATATTTTACATCTCACATTTCATAAAATTCATAAATTTATAAATTTATATAACACACGACATATTTACATATATTTTTTTATATATCGTGCATTAAGTGAGGTGGATTTTGTGTTGGTGGGGGTGTGAATCTTTTGTGATTGTTTTTGTGTGTTTGTATGTGTGTGTGTGTGTGTGTGTGTATGGGCATGTATGTGTTTGTGTGGGTGGGTCTGTGGGGGTGTGGAAGTATGGGTATATGTGTATATATAACAGGAAAATATGTAGTATGCCCATATACAACATATCTTTGAATTTTAATAATCTCAACAGTTTTAATATTTTTAATAATAAAAAATTTTAATAAAAATTTTTAACAAAAATTCAATAGATATAGTACATGTTTTGATATGTATAAACATATACAGATCTATGCATGCATATTTGCACATATTTATTCAAATATTTATCAAATATTAATTTAATTAATTTTCCGTATATTCGACATTTTCAGAATATCAGAAATATTAAATCATTGTGCATTTGAATGTTGCTTATGTGAGATACATATATATTTATATATATATATTTATACAATTTCCCCCATTGAGATATAATATAATAATATGCATGTGTGTATATAATTATACACACATGCATATACATACTTTTAATACATATAAAGCGATCTTTAAAGTTGTTATTATAAATTGAAGCTGTCCGGTCTCTTTTTCTGTTTGTCTTCTTTTTGTCTTTTTGTTAACATATATATGTTCATACATGTCTTTAAGAAGATAAGCGTCAATTAAGAATTTTGTGCGTTTTTTTATAAACAGTGTATAAATTCTACACTTTGAAATTTTCTAACTGTGTCATTTTTCTGAAGAAGTTCTGTATGCAAGCAGGACGAAAAACGTAACTTTCATTTGTAAGCGTTTAAATTAAAAGTTTTTTAGAACGTTCCTCTGCAGTCCGGCCGTGATTCTTGTTGTTTCATTCGTTTGGATATAATATCGTTTTTTGAAATATGTTTAGATGGCAGCAGCAACTGAAGTATTATGTGTGTTTTGTTGATGATGTGTTTTTATTATGGGAGGGTACTATTGATGAGTTATATGACTTTGTAGCCTATCTGAAAACAACAACAGACTTTTTGAGATTCAAGATGACTCAGTCTGATAGTAATATAGATTTTCTGGATGTTTGTCTAACTAGAAGTACCCATGATTTAATTGATACCATGCTATATAGAAAGGATTGTTGGGGCAATACGCTCCTACCCTATGATAGCATGCATCCTAGGTATGTGTTTGATAATATAACTAAGGGACAGTTTTACAGAACATCTAGGCTATATACTAATGAAACATGTTTTAAACAGAAGTCACTAAAGTTACAGCATGCTTTTTATGAGAGAGGCTACAAGGATGATAAAATAAATCTAGCTTATCAGGAATGTGCTAAAAAAGACGAACCAAGGCTAAACCCTGGTTTTCTGGTGATACAACTAATTATCAGAATAATACAGAGACCCTGGAACAACCCTTGAGATAACCCTGAAATATAGTAATAATATAGGAGGTATTTGTGATATCATCAGAAAAAATTGGGGCATATTACATACACATGATAGGCTAAAGGAAATTATTCATGAACCATTGTTTTGTTCTGAACAAAACCAAAACTTAAAAGATCTGTTATGTAATGAGAGACCTAGGAGCTGTACCAACAATATTATTCGTCAGGGAACTTTCCCATATAGACATTGCAAAGCTTACAAGCATATTAGGAAGAACAATTTATTTAGCCATCCCGTTACCAGTAAACAATATTCATTGGCATCATATGCCAATTGTCATACAACCAATGTTTATTTAGCTCAGTGTAAGGACTGCCATTCGTTCTAAGTGGGCAAAACTAACTCCAAGTTAAAAAATAGGATATTGCAACATTTATCTGCAGTACATACAGGTAACATCCACAATGCTCTATATCAGCATGTAAGTGAACATAATGAGCATACCTTTGATTTTATGGTGTTACAGATTGTTAAGCTATTCAGGAGAGGGGGTGATGTAGGCAATTTAACAGAATATTATGAAAGTAAATGGATTATAGAGGTGTCTGAACACAGACTACCTGGGATGAATGGGGTTATTGCCATTAAACCTGGCCTCAAGATAAGGAGGGCCCAATATGGACTGTGATTGGCTACTTTGTGTTTTAAATGTGATTCAGTTTATTTGTGAATTGTCTGATGAAGGGTACCTTACCCAAAAGTTTTTACGTTGAGTGTCTTAATAAATAACTGATATTTTATAGCGTGGTGGTTTGAATTTTGTTTTTATTTTCTTCACTTATATTCAATATTTTCCTGTGGTGTTGGCTTCTGATAATGTGCTGTATACATGGTGTAGGTGGTTTGAGTCCATCCCTTCTTAAATGAGGTGACTGTGATTACTGTCATATACCATTGGCCACCTCACAACCACCTTTATCTGTGCTTCTACTTATGAACTGGATTTACGGTGGCACTCTGTTACACTAGCAAATTGTAGCATCTCATAGGGAAAATACTTTTTGGCCACACTGATTACATAGTGCTACCATAACTGCAGTATCTCACAGGTGGAGTGTGAATTCTCCTGTGTTGCGTAACTTTGATACTCTGTTTTCCATATTGTATAACTACATATGTAGGATGTTTCAGGCCAATTGTGAGTGTGCCTTTCACCCTCACGCTGTTCATAATACTCTGGAACTATATATATGGTTTGTAGTTGTACAGTGTTATTGTACACTTTAACCACCTTTTTGCATAAAAATCCAGATAAGAAACAGTGGTGATGTCATCCATTCAGCTGTGCACTGTCCCAGCTGTACCTCAACATATTGTGTGGCACTTGTGATTCAGGCACTGATCTATAGCTTGTGATCTTAGGTAGTTAGTTCAAATCCAGCCAGCTCAGGCTACATTGTATCAGTCTTAGATTCATAGATTAGTACTAAGCTAACTGCCCTTACAAGCCATTGTAAGCCTAGCCAATTATCCCTTGTGAGACTCAAACCCTGCACCTTGTGTTTGTAAGGCAAGCACCTTAACCATTAGGCCACCCTCCCAACCCAGTATTATTGAGACTGTACATCACCAACACTGTTGTCAAATTCATCAGCTGTGTACACTATGGATGTTGATTCCTCTTACAAAAAGCAATGATAATTTCTCATATAGCAATGCTTTTATTCAGGGTAATGAAGAGATGTGATTACATTTCTTTACATAACATATGTAGGAAGTGTTATACTCTGACATGAGGAAATGAGACAATATTCTGTATGTTGTTACCTTAATACAGCAATTACAGACACACATATCCCTTGCAGCAATAACATGATATATTGCCTTAACATACCAATATATCTCACAATTGTGGTAACACTTCCATTGTGGTGCATTCATCATATAGAATATCATATATTTTCTATCGTCAGATGCTCATGTATTCAACATCCACATTCAATGCCTGTTAGCATTGTTGAGCCTTATATTGTTCATAGCTTCAAAGATTAGTACTAGGCTAACTGCCCTTGCGAGCCATTTTAAGCCTAGCCAATTATCCCTTGTGAGACTCAAACCCTGCACCTTGTGTTTGTAAGGCAATCACCTTAATAATTAGGCCACCCTTCCAACCCCTTGTAATGCATGAATGGCATTCACCACAGTATAATGTGTCCATTAACAGTGGGAGAGGCTTTTGCCATCCCTTTTATCTCAGAGACTGTTTACCACACATACATCTGATGTAATAAGTCAGAACAGGTGGAGTGTCACAGTTGTGTTAAGACTTCCACTGTAGTGCTTGTGGTTCATCCACATGTCATTAGTCGGTAGAATCACATAGCTTGCTGTTCAATTCCTGAAAGGGCAACATTATATAAATATACTGACATTACATAAAAATTAATTATATCTAATTATTATTATTATTCATTTTGATGTTGGACAATGATATATCATCACAGATTGTGAACGCATGGCAGTGAAATGGTTATTCAGCGCATGTCTTGTTGTGAGTGCTCCGGTGGCACATGCATTGAGTACTGGCTTGTCTAGTATACCTACACAGAGAGCCCGTGGTTTAATTCTGGGACAGTGTGCATAATAAACAATGGTAACAGCTTCTTTGTCAAAGAAGTATTAATATTGTTCTCCTCACTGCTGCGTGGACAGTAATATGCATAGGTCCTTTCCAGCATTCTGACTAAATCTGATTGCGCATATTATATTTCTAAGTCCTTTCTTAATGCATATATTCAATCCAGATATTTGTGAAAACTACTATTGCTGTCTGGTGTAGCACATGCAATCAATTCTGAGGTCTGAAGAAAGAGCATAGTATTATAGGCAGGGGTTTAGGTCTGGTAACTTCTGTAGTTATGGAACATTCAGAGGGACACTTTTTTTAGGCACTGTTTTACAGGGTAGGACATCCATACCATTTATTACAGGAAAGTGCTGTAAGCCCTTCAAGGCTGATCTTCATGATGTAACAGATATGCGTATTTCTGTGGCGTCCATGATTTGTATGCATGTCTCTGATATACGTCCTGGCATGTGTTCAGAAATGACATGTTGCAGTTGTTTATTATGTCATTCATTGCTCGTAGGCATTACCTATTCCCAAAAAGTCATGCTCTTTTTAACTGTCTTCATCTAGACATGTCTTTACTACTACTATTGTTTTCATCACAATATACAGTTTAATGGCAGATAAGGGCTTCCATAAATGTTTTTTTTCATTTTATGGCATGCAGCCAGACCATCAGAAACTGTCACTGGTCCTCTGTTACAACACTTTCTTTTGTGTTGGTGCTGTTGAATTGCTGTCATGTTACTTTTCCCTGTAATTCCATGTGAGTATGCCTAGTATGATGATGTCTAAGATGTTTGAAAATAAGGAATGGAAAACCTGAAAGTATGTAATGTAATCCACTCCGTGTTGTCATCTGTCACTTTTGTATGTAGTGTGTTATTACATTGCCATTTAACATTTATATGACCATACAACACTCACTTGTCTAGTACATGCTTCTAGGTGATAAACCCCTTTCCTATGGGCACAACTGACATTTCTTTGCAAAAACAAGTCCACTTCTGATGTTCATGACAATACAGCTGTAAAGTCAATTTGTTCTTGTGTACAGATGCTGAGGTGGAGAATACAGCAATGTTGTCAGCTTGCATATATAAATTCCCTGTATATGCATTACATATGCAATAACTGTAGTCTATGCATTCATCCCATAATAGGTTCATAGGTTCATAGATTAGTACTAGGCTAACTGCCCTTTTGGGCCATTTGAAGCCTAGCCAGTTATCCCATGTGAGAATCAAACCCTGCACCCTGTGTTTTTAAGGTAAACACTTCAACCATTATGTCATCCTCCCACCCCTTTATCTTCTGTCCTTGCTGCTATTTCAGCTCAGCATTTTATTAACATGTATATCAAATTTTAAATACTTTTTGTTACACTGCAGCTATATAACCCTATCACATCCTTTGTTAGCATGTTTGTTTTTGTTTATGTGTATAACACCATTATTGTTATTGACATTTCAATTATCATACATCAATATGAAGAATTTCTCTTAGAAATGTTTCTTTGACACTTCGGCAGATTTGCCTGAGGTATATGACTACACATTTTCCATTTCCCCTTCTATATGAATTATTATGCAGTACAAACCATTATTTTTTGTATACATTTCCTCCATTTCACTTCCCCTCCTTCATAATTGTTTCATAGGTTCATAGGTTCATAGGTGTGTACTTGGCTAATGGCCCTGGAGCCTTTACAAGCCTAGCCCATAGGATTACCCTGGCATCGTGCCACCCAACCTTAGTTCCTAGTGCCTCTGTCAAGTAGAGCCACTGGAATGATCCCCGGGGTGAATTTTCTATTTCCCATTCACTCATCAAGATTTCTCTTAAAGAGGGCCAGTGAGGTGCTCTGCTTGACATGTATGGGAAATCTATTCCATAGCATGAGCAGTCTCTGGGTTTTGAACCTGTCCCTCCAGCATGTTCTGTTGATTGTGGTAGTGAGGCTGACGTCTCTGGAACATGTGGTGTGGAAGGGTTGTGATTTCTTTAGATGTAGCATTTCTAACAGAGCTGGGTCAGACATGGCTTTGTAAGTCAAGCAAAGATTGCTTCTAAGTAGGCGATATGAGACAGAGAACAGTTGGAGTTTTTTTGAGTCTGTCCATATAGGACAAGTGTTTAAGGCCTAGGATCCTCTTTGTGAGGTACTTTTGCGGCCTCTCCAGTTGTTGCAGGTGTCAAGTAAGGTAAATGCCAAATGGGGCTTTGTACTCAATGATTGACCTAATGAGGGAAGAGTAGAGGGAGACAATGACCTCTTTCTTCCTGGATGCAAAACCCTTAGTAATGAGATGTGCCACATAGAAGGACTTTCTGACCACAGTGGCAACATGGTGGTAAAAAGAGAGGTTGCTGTCGACCTGTGTTCCCAGATCTCTTATAACACCTTCTGTATTCAGTGGACTACCATCAATGTGGTAATTCAAGGAAACCAGGTTTTTTCCAAAGGGGATGAAGACACATTTTTTGGCATTGAGCTTAAGGCCATGGTTTTGACACCAGTTGTTGGTCTCATTGAGGCCTTTCTGTAGGATATCAGCATCACTTGGGAAGTTAATAATAGCTCCCAACTTGCAATCATCTGTGAACTTTGTCAGCCAGAGTCCCTTCGTGTTGGCCTGGACTTCAGAGAATTAAATACCAAACAGGAGAGGACCCAGTACAGAACCCTGTGGGACTCCACTCATGACTGGTTGGCAGTCTGACTTGGAGTCAGCTACTTTCACACTGTGGGCTCTGTGAGCCAGTTTGCAGCCCACCTAGTGATATAGGGGTTGATGCCTAGCTTAGTAAGTTTTTCTATGATTCCTGAGTGGGGAATGGCATCAAAGGCCTTGGCCAGATCAAGGTAGGCTGTATGAACCACCTTACCTTCACCCACAGCTCTGGTGACTGACTCAAAGAAGTCAACCAAGTTGAGCAGGCGTGATCTACCCTTCACAAAACCAAACTGTGTAGGATCCAGAGTTTGGAGATTCCCTATATCTTTGTTTATTAGGTTCATGATTATGTGTTCCATAGCTTTACATTTCAGACTCGTCAGGCTAATGGGGCAATAGTTCCCGGGGTCTGTAATCATTCCTCCTTTGTGGAGAGTGATGACTGTAGCAGTGCGCCATTTGGTGGGGACAAAGCCTGAGGTGAGGCTGTGACTGAACAGGGCACACAGGTGAGGTGCCAGTTCACTCTGTAGTTCATGTAGAACACAGCCAGGGATACTGTCAGGTCCCATAGAAGCTGTATTCTTGGCCTTGGACAGCGCTGTTTTAACCTATGCAGCAGTAATACTGGGTGCCTGGCAATCTACTGGTATTGTGATTAGTCCTTTGGGGGGAGAAGGGGTAAAGTTAGCACTGAATCTGTTCACCAGTATATTTGCAATATCTGTTGGCTTGGTATAGGAGATACCATTGTGCAGTAGCTCAGAGCAAATCTGGATATTGCCATGGAGATTCTTTACATAACTATAGAAGGCCTTGTGGTTGTATTTGCTATCTGCTGCAATTCTGTTTTCATAGCTAGCTTTAAAGGATTTCATGAGGGATCTCAACCGTTTGCTGAGGCTGATAAGGGAGTCTTTCCAGTCTTGGGACTTCACTTTATTCTGCATCACTTTCCTCCTTCTGTTGTAGAGTTTGTTTATGGTGGGGGACCACCAGATTGGCTTTCTTTTTTTTGAGGAGAGCGTCTTAGTTCTTTTGGGTATGGCGAGATCCATGCATTTGTGTACGTGTTTGTACAGTGCATTGGTGTATGACATGGCGGTCATGCAACTATTCTCCATTTGCTGTACTTTCCCTTAATATTTCAGGGATACAAAGTGTGCTCACATCTTAACTTTGTTTATAAGCTAGCCATTTTGTTTACATTCTGTGCTATTGCATGCAAGCACCTTTCCATGGCTGTGAACACTATTGCTGACCATGAAATGGTGCTTGCGAATGTGTAGGCGTGATGAGCAGCATGCATATTTGATTAGCGCTGCTGCTCATATGGCTAACATGCTTACATTGTGTAGGCTTAGCGTGGCACCAATATGATTGTTAATGAATCCCAGGGTATGTCTTCCCCATGAAAATGCACATCTTTGTTGTTCGAAATTACTGTATTATGCTTGTTTTATAAGTTAGATTTTCCCATAGCTTTAGCATTTGACCTTTTTGTAATTCAGTGAAACCTGATTTCTACTCTTCTGTTGATAATACATTATTTTTACTTTCTGCAGAATTTAGAGTATTTGACTTTGTATACAGCAATAAAGTGTGCCTCCTTCTTTCTCATCTTTTGCCTGTTTTGCTGTGCTCTCAATACTTACAGCAATTTCAGCACTCAAAACCCACGCAGAAAATTACATTTTTTTGACAAGGTTTACTGTGTATACCACTGACAAATTCTTCATGTGCTTCATTTAAACTTGACCTGAATTCATGGGTCACAGCACATTGTTTCAGTCCAACACCATACTGCATCATAATCTCCTAATAACTCTGGTTACAGTGACTAACACAAAATGCTTCTGTGATTAGCAGTGATTTCATTTCAAAATACCCATTTTTGCAGTTTAATTATTTTGTCATATAATTATTTTTTTAAGGTGTAAACTGGTTTTGATATAATCTATATGGTGATTACCCATAGCACTGCATATTGTTACTATATGGTTTTCTGAGGGAATGTTGTTTCAAAAATAACTACTCAATATTTCTGAATGTGTTGAGTATGACACCATCCTGGGCTTAAATTCTTTGATTCTTCCCATCAGAGTCATTAGAACTCACAAAAGCATTTTTCTTCTTTGCATATTATACTCCCTGAAAAGGCTCACTTGGAGATGAATGAATTCATTTGAAGACACTTTATTTGCTGCCTGAACGTGGACTGAGTGTGGGCTTACCTGTTACATTTTAATTCGCAGTCACTTTGTATAGTGGCCTGTGGGATCACTTTTGTTTTGTGCCACCCTCCAAGCATTATACCATTCATCCATCATCTGATTGTAGAGGAGAGATGTAAGTTGCTCTATTCATTAGCTTATGTGGATTACAGAGAAGTAAGGAATGGATTCGGAGCCATTGGTGTGTCAGGATGGTGCATACCAATACGCAAGCAATAATGCTCAACAGGATGTGTGTTATTCTAGAAATAATGCCCACCCAGGGATGTTCTGAGGCCTGACACTGCAGCTGAAGGGCCTCTGCACCCCTGGAAGGGTGTTATTTCCACAATAACACACCCTGGAGAGCATAGAGAATGAGCTGTCAGTAAAATTGTTGTGTTTTACTCGTTTATTTTTTCTATTTACTATATTATTTTTTATATTTTTTTATATAAAATAGTTCCTCAGGCTAATGTTTCAAACTTGCTGTAGTATATGTAAATGGTGATGGAGGAAGTATCTTACATCCAAAATATAACATTTCTAAAAATTATACCCAGTTATTTACTTTATTTTTTTTTTGTTCCTTACGCCTAAAATGTTTGGTTTGTTGCCAGTCATTGGGGATTGAAGTCATTAAAACAATGACATACATTTGAGATTCAGACTTGATTTCCTTCAGAAAATGCATGCTAAAATAATTCCTGTCATTTAAGCAACTTTGTAATTTTATAACAGCACTAGTTAAAATCTATTCCTATTTTGATCCTTTGTTCTCCCTTTATTTTAGGTTTTATCCAGATTTCTTCAGCTAAGAGGTTGTGAGATATGCAAATCTCTTTACCGCTGCTGCCACTGGTTTGTCATTCACTCGCTCACTCACATTTGTGCTTCAGAAAATGCATGCTAACCCAAATCCTATTATTCAAGTAACTTCGTAATTTTACAACAGCACTATTTAAAATCTGTTCCTGTTCTGTGCCTTTGTTCACTCTTTATTTTAGGCTTTATCCAGATATCACGAACTAAGAGGTTGAGAGGTATGCAAACCTGCTGCTGTTGCCACTGCTCAATCACTTTCACTCTTTAGACTCTCTCTCTCTCTCTCTCTCGCACTGTATGTCTCTCTCTCTCACACACACACACACACACACACACACACACACACACACACACACACACACGCACACACACACACACACACGCACAGGCACACACGCACATACACGAGCAACACACACACACACACACACACACACATACACACACACCTGCTTTCATGCACACAAACATATATTCACTCACACATGCAGACAGAAACATAAACACACACACACACACACACACACACACACACACACACACACACACACACACACACACACACACACACACACACACACTCTTCCGGTTCATGCATGTAAACATATATTCACTTACACACACTTTTTTCTATTTCACTTACTAAACAGCAAAAGCACTGCTTAGCGAGTGTAAAATAATAGCTCGATCGATCTCTCTCACTCTCCTACATGCATACATTTTCGCACACAGACATAACCACGTACATGCACACATTTTACTTTAAATTTCTTTTCCTTTTTTTTTTATTTTACACTTGTTAAACAGCAAAAGCCGTGCTTAGCGACTGTAAAATAATGGTGGCCATTAAGTTACTTTTAGTCTGAGCTTCACGGCAGCTTGATATGTACCATGAAGTGTGGACTCATTCTTCTGCTGGCATTATCTGTAGATTGACACCCTGCTGGAGAACTTTCATTCTCCAATCAGCATGCGATCTACATATCACCCATTCTCTAAACTGCAGTAGATGATATTTCTGTTACTAAAACAGGATTTGCACAGATCTAGAGAGGAGGAACACTGGCTCAAAAGCAGAATTATAAAATGAATCAGTGGATAATGACTGATGGGGAGTGGATAAACATTTGATCACAGCTGCAAAGCCTAAAGGGTTAAATGTTATTTAAATTACTAAAGGCAGAATTTCCCAATGTCTGTCAGTATATAATATGATAATAAAAGGTTTTATTGTTTTATTTACATCATGACATGTTTTCTTTATCATGGGATTTCACAAATGTGCATGGGTATGCAGTAATTTGTAAATTGTTTATGGTTTTGTTATTGAGCTTGGTGGGAACAGCATACACAAATTAAATTATTTCATAACTCATTTATTTAAAGCAAGTTAAATTTTCAGAAGTTCTTTGAAAAGAGACAGTGCTCATTGTTCGCAAATCAGATGCTGTTATGAGATACTGGGTTACTGAAAGCAAAATAAAAGACAATTTAGTAATGTTCAAAGCTGTCTTTCATTATAGGATGTTCCTGCTTTTTTAATTTATCCATTAAATGTGCTGGTCTTTAATGGGTCCTGACCCCCTCCCCCTCTTTTACCTTACCAGCAATTCAACCTTAAAATGAATGAAAGTAAAAGCAATTTCTAGCTGCTCTTGTGCAAACCTGTCAAGGCATGTATTCTCCTGTTCAAATTTACTACTGAAACAACGATCAATGTGTTAAAATGAGACTGTAAAGGCTCAAAGATTCCTTAGCCCTCATATTTGCAAAGTACAGTTTAATAGTTCATCCACTATACCCAGGGAAACAGGCTGCACTTACTTGGGTGCCTGCAAGGGAATTCAGTCTCACTTGCTTGTTTAATCTGAAGCTCACCTTGTACATTTGTTTCTGATTATGAAGGTGAACTCCCATAGCTTTAAAAATTAAGGAGGCTTAGTTCTATGTATATATATATATATATATATATATATATATATATATATATATACAGAGAGAGAGATTTTTTTTTCTCTTTTCCTTCCTATGACCACTACTGTGCTTTGGCTGTGTTGCCTCTATGTCCTCTACATCCACCTACATGCCTTCATAGATTGATTCCATCTGGAGTCTGGTGTGTCTTCCTTCACTGCACATACATTCGCTGGTTCTCTGTCATTATCACAGACTCCTGCCACTTACTTTCAGAACCCCTTTTCTACCTCCTCTCCAAAATGCTTTTCCACCTCACAGTTTTACTCATCCTTCCTTTAGCCCACTACATTATACCATCAATAACCCCATCTCTTCTCCCATCTCTCAACCTACTCTTACCTGCCTACCACAAAACCTGTCAATCACTCACCTGAGCCCCAGGCCCTATCCCTCACATTTACACACTCCATTCACCACCTACCACTCACTCACAACTCCTACTTCATACTCCATTACCTCATCTTCTTCAAACCTACCAAACCCCACCTCAAACTTCCTAAACACCTCTACATTCACCTCTATCCTGCTCATACTCCTTCTCAGAGGCAACACTGAATCCAGTCCAGATCCTGCCCACCACTTAACACCCACAACTTTTCCCAACACCTCCAACCTCTCCTGTGCACTAATGCCTAAAGTATCTTTAGTAAACTTGACCAGATAAACACCTTCCTTACAACTCCCTCACCCATTATCATAGCTGTCACTAAAACATGGCTCAAATAAAACAATCCTAATTTTCGGCATCTACTTTCCTCATACAAATACCTCAAAAACAAAAGACCTGGCAGTAGAAAAGGTGAAGGCACTGTCATTCTTTATAAAAACAACCATAAACCAATTATCATTGATCAAGCAAATGCCTTCTGAAATATTGAACCCAACTGGATCATTTTAAAATGTCCCTCCTAGAAGATCAATAACCTTCTAATAGCAGTTGCCTGCTTTCCTCCTGCAGCCTCTTATAACAAACTTTAATTCCCTATTCTTACTATTACCTCAGCTACCTAGAACTGTACAAATATTGTTATTCTAGATGATTGTAACCTAAACTACCTAGATTCCTTGAGAAATCAAATTGCTGAATTCCTAGCCAATATCAACCTTATGCAGTCAATCAATGACACTACTTGCCCAGATCTCTGAATCAACAACCACTCCCTCCTCCTGGATCTGCTATTCACAAACACTCCCATTATTTCCAATATACCTGTTCTTCCACCCTTATTTAGCAATCACTCCCCAATAACATTCCAAATTATACAGCAGTCATGAAATCTACCCCCCCGCAAATTAGTTACCATTAGACACAGATCCACCATCTATACAGAAAACCTCAAAAAACAGCTAGCAACTTTCGACTGGACTGTCATTAACAAATTACATAATCCCAACTTAGTTGCAACAGCTCTTGCACATACACTCCTTCAATTTCAAGACAAATTCTTCCCTCTCATACAACGTCTTTTCAAATGCAGCCAAAAAACCTGGCTAATTACTGAACTGAAAGCTTTGCTCAAATTTAGGTGCAAAGCTTGATCTTCATGGAGATAAAATCTCTTACCAGAAAATTGTACTGCCTTTACCCCTATGTGTAACCAAACTAAGCAAGCCATGTGCAGGCACAAAACCAACTATTTTAAAAACAAACAACTTGCTCTGCTAGGCAAATCCAAATATTTCTGGCAGGAAGTAAATCTTTTCACTGTCCAAAAACACACAGATCCCATCACCCCTCCTACCACCATCCAGATCTGTCAAGGCCAATGCTGAGCCTCTAACTCTCTCATGAAATTCAGACACCTACCTAGTACTGCAACCTCTACACCTCACAACCCCCCCTTTTATTCCCCTCTTCTATTTTAAGAAAATTATACACAAAAACCTTGACCCCCCTACTAGAAAGCATACCCCTTTGATGCAGACAGCTGGCTCCCTTGGTTTATAGCACTCTGCAAAGACCTCCTTATCACATCTCTTCTCCATATTTATAATCTCTGCTTAACTGAAAATACAATGCCACATGTATGGAAAACTGCTCTTGTTAAACTCCTTCCAAAACAGTTTCAGCCAGTAAATGCCTCCCACCCCCACCCTATCTCCATCCTTACTTGTAAAACTAATCTACAATCAACTGTCCACTTACATCCAGCAGTACCACCTCCTCACACTTAAACAGTATGGATTCCGAGCTGGCTGGAACACAATGACAGTACTATGGTCACTTACAGACAAGAGCCTTCTCAACATGCATAAAAGTAACCTTTCAGGAGCTCTCTTCATTGACCTTGCCAAAGCATTTGAACTTATTGACCACTTCCTGCTACTTCACTGTCTCCAAGAAATCAGTTAGCTCCAACACTGTCAAACGGTTCCAACATTTCCTAAAAATAGGTATTTCAGAGTCAAAACAGGCTCATCCCTATTGCTTCTAACATCCCTTACTAGAAGAGTGCCCCAGGGATCCACACTTGCCCAACTGTTCTTTTCAATCTCTATTGACAAACAACCCTCTGATCTCCCTAACCTTCCTATCACTCTTTGTGCAATGACATGGTTATTCTTCAATCCACTCTCTCATATTCAACTATTCAAACCCATCTTCAAGTCTGACCTCCACTCCCTTAATATGTGGCTAAACAACCAAATGTTACTTCTAAATCCCATCAAAACAAAGCTTATGATATTTGTAACCTCACAAAAGCTGAAAAAAAATCCAAGAATCTCAACTTTGCAGATCTCAATGGTCCCCAAAAAGAAACAGCCACTTCCTTTAATTACTTGGAATTAAAACTAGAGCAGTCCCTTAACTTCCAAAGTCACATTAAAAACACCAGGAAAAAAATCAGTTCTCTTTTATTCTGGTCCTGGAAAATATCCCCCTTTCTCTGCAGCTCAGCAAGAGTTGCAATAGGAAAAGGAATCATCTTGCTCAACTTGAATTTGGGGTCCCCAAAGAAGAAGATTATAGCCACAGCCTAAAAAAAACTCATCCACTCCACAGTCTATTGAAAACAAAATCTGCTGATTTCATTTCAAATCCCCCCAAGGAACACCACTGCATCACCCTCTCCAGAGGCAAATGGCTACCAGTATCCCACAGAGCTGAGCTACTCCTGCGTTCTCTTTTTTCAAGCTACTTAAGCCAGGTTCCTTCAAACCTGTTGCTGCCAAACTCAATAATAACCAACCCTACAACCTTTGCAGCATCTCCCAATTAACTCCCTCACGTCAGACACCCAAAACTTAATTGCACTATATTGAACATTCCTTCACCATTCTTGCACTCAAACTCTGGCAGTCCATCCCCCTCACCTAAAGGAAGTATCCTCTTTCTCCACATTCAGAGCTCAACTCAAAAGACACCTCCATCAAAGCTGGGTGCAGGTGCTTTTCCACCTGGCACATAACCTAACTCCCTCCTCACTTGCATGACTCCTACTTTGACTTTTCAGTTCTCACCTGCTGCATACCTCTCATATTTTCTACCCTGTTAATAATATTTATATAGTGTAGCAATTGTCTATGGGATTATCTATCTTCTGTGATTACTATGTTTGTAAATTTGTTCTGTTTCATTTTCTGAGGGGAATTTCTGCCCCCACGCTGTGCCTGCAAATTGTCTGTTGTGATCAGTGTACTACCCTGATAAACAAAATGAATAAATAAATAGTCCTAGTTCATATCATACAACAGATGTTAGTTAAATGGCAAAGCTTTTGCGGTCAGTGTACTTAGTGGCATCAAACCTTTCAGGAGTTTGGAACAGAAATTGAAATTTGATGTTACAGTGTTCACTGAAGTTAATTTCCGTTCTGTTTAATTCAAAGACGCACGCATAATCTGCAAGTGATTATTCACACTTCATATATTTAACAACTGATATGAAGTGTTGTGATTGTATAGTTTAGAGATTCCAGTGAATAACATTAAAATAATACCAAGTTGTGGCAGCACATTTCTACAGATTATTAAAGCATCACAAAACAAAGATCAGATGAATAGATGGTCACTGAACTACGATTGAATTACAAAGTAAATGACAAGGGGGGTAGGAGAGGAAAGGAATATAGAGCACCTATAATGACATGGAGAAGTTGCCATGCTAGGCATGATGACCAGGAATGATGATGGAGAATGCAGTATAATAAATATCCCAATATCAAATGTGTAACCATGTGATCAGTCTGCAGACAGTTAAACTGTCATCATTGCAGGATTACCAAGAATTATATTATGGTCATGATACTAGGGAGCAGAGAAGGCTACTATGGAGTAATATGCTAAATATATAATATTCCTATAGAAGACTAGCTTAGAGAATAAAGAAAATGTGACCATGTCCCAGCATACAGTTGTGGGTCTGAATCCCATAACATTCCCCTACACATTTGCCTCTACGATACTCACTTAATAAGTCAAAGCATAATGATCTTACCAAAATACAGGTGTAGCAGTCTAGTGGGTATTACCATGTTAAAGAAGTCTGAATAAATAAATAAAATAAAATGAGACAAATACAAAGATAAGATTCTCCAACCTTAGATCCAGCATTTTGTATTCTGGCAGCAGTCATTTTGTTTCGGCTATAATACATGAGAAATATTTATTTTCACTCGTGTTGATGCCCTTACAACCACATTTGGAGAAAGAAACAATTTCTTATTTGCAGACAAAATTTCATTGTTAGCGTATTCCCCAGCACAACTGCCCAGTTTTCCATGATATGTGTGTGCGTGTGTGTGTGTGTGTGTGTGTGTGTGTGTGTGTGTGTGTATATATATATATATATATATATATATTTATATACATGCGTATATATCGATCTACTTCAGAACATCGCATTGCCATAACATCAAACTCCTAAATATCAAGACCACAACAATGATAACCACATCATCAAAACGATAAAACATCAAATCCCAAAACACCGAACGCAGTAATGCAACATAAATGTGACAAATCAATCCACTGTCACTTTTGTAGGACCCCTGGAAACTACATATACTAACTCCGAGATCCTACTAATTTGAAGAACAGAAAAACAGTCTAGCAATCAATAAACAACAATCACAAAAACAACAACCTTAGTCATTTCAAAAGCGGAATACCTTAAGTGTAAAGCTCCATTCTAAATTAACTTAAAACTTTAAACTTACACGTACACAAACTATTTTAAAGACAACAAAGCCATCCAATGTCAACTCTGGCATACGTTTTACCATGCTTACTACAAACCCTTAAAGTAACAGCGCACAACTAAATCACTTACCCTATAAACATTCATTTCAAGTTTGACACTCTACACTACGATCTTCTGAACTTTCGATGATGTGGTCTTTTGTTGTTGTGGTCTCGGTGTTTAGGAGTTAAATATTATGGTAATGCAATATTATGAAGTAGATCCATATACAAACGTGTGTGTGTGTGTGTGTGTGTGTGTGTGTGTGTGTGTGTGTGTGTGTGTGTGTGTGTGTGTGTGTGTGTGTGTGTGTGTGTGTGCAGGTTTACTGTTATAATGTCGAGTGTGCCTTGTGTGAAAGTGAAAAGTGCGGTCCACAAAATCCAGACAGACTTGCAAAAGGTGTGAGAAATGTCGACCGTGGAAGACCGACTATTACGGCATTCAACACTATTTATTCAACCTTTACACTGTCGGCATAATACATAGTATGCGTTGGCTCGAGTACATGATGTTTTGCATTGAGATCACAGAACAGTGTGGATCGGGAAATTTACTCTTGTTCACACCGTTCAGTGATTTTGGAGTTGGAATATATAAGTGACGGGGTGTGGGGGGGTGCAGGGGGACTTGTCCCCTCGCAAAACCATTACTGTCAGGGCTGTGCAGTACAGATCTGGTCTATACGTTATGCCGCAAAGGGGACAATGGACTTCAGAAGTCAAATTCGACTTTGCCTTAATTAAGTTGCCAATATTACAACCTAATTAATATTACAAATATCGAACATGTAAACCACATTTTTGAATGGTTTACATTCTGATGTTCGATGTTTTAATAGTAAACCGTGTGTGCCCATTGGTATATCCTAAATTTATGATTAAATATGCACCACATACTGTACACTAAAATCACTACAATGCAAACCTTTAACTGTATTGTAAATAAACACATTTTACTCTAAGGACAGCTTCTTCTTTGCTGGCTCACTTATACACTTTTAATTGCATTAATGGGTTTGAAGCTGGGACATTTAGTGCCTTTATATTTGCAAAAATGTTGCTGCCTTAAAAAGTGATTTGTACATATGAGTTATAGGGTGGATGCCTAACTATACCAATGGTTATCCCAGCCTTTGTGCTCACAGAATTATTTTGAAACACCTGATAGAATGGAATGTTTTAAGAATGGCTAAGTACTCATTTATCATCACATTACAGGCCATTTAACTAAAACACAGTTTTACTGTGTCTGCTTTTAAAAACATCAATTTGCCATAGTTCACTAGACAAAAACTTTATGCTGCAGAATACTTTTACAGCCAAAATCAAAAATTCAGACTGAATCATATAAGCTAAAGAAACTGCCTTGCAACACTGAAAGAAATGCTCTGCTTTAAAAAAATGTCATATTTTGACCTCTACTTACCTGCAGTCTAATGCAGACAAGCAAGGTGATGAAGCATTTTATCTTTTTCATTTGCAGTGAGACTGACTGAAACAGATAAAAAGTAACAAGCACTGGTGCTTTAAGTGACATTTTCTTCTCTCAGCCTCTTATTCCCATTGCAGACAACAGGAAAATGTGGAGTCCATGCTGATTTATAGTCCTGCTTCCCATATACTGCCCATAACATTTTAAACTCTAGTGTTGATGACATCAACAAGTTATGATGAAAAACACGCATCATATAGACAACAACACCTGCAACATACTATATACTGTAAAAATTGAATCATTAGGCACAAATACAATATATTTTTTGAAAAAAGTCAAACGACACCAATACTATTAATCCAGACAAGGTTTATTTAAATATACATCACCACCCTTGTCATAATATTAGGAAGGTGAAGTATGAGACGTAGTGATAGCATTTTATGTGAGGAAATATCAGAAATGCAAAATGCACATGATTCAAAAGAGAAGATGAAAATAGGCTACAGTAAAATTGTATAAGCTACATATAAAAGTTCATCATTGCTAAATGCCATTATTCTACTCACTGTCTGGTTTTCAAAGCTATATTCTTACTGTCTCTGAAACTTCTGTTGTCAAACTAGTAAAATCCTAAGTACAACAACTTCATCCCAGAAATCTAATTAGTGGTGACAGGCTTTGGCTATAGATAGACAAACTTCTTCAAAAGTTTAGATTTCTTAAGCACCATGACGTACTTTCTTCTCACATCATCTCTGACAGCTATGAGAATTTATAGCCTTGCTAGTTAGGATTTTTCAATTACACTTCATATGGAACAAATAGTGTGAGAGGATTACATGAGCAAGGATTGCTGTAATGACTTTATCATGCTGGGTATAGGAATAAAGGAAAACCACTACAGGGAATCAATACATAGTTCACTCCAAACCTGGAGGTCCTCAGGGAAAATATAGTGCAGCAGTATTAGTATAAACATTAGCATTCCAAAATTATGTTGAGATTCTTCCTTGCTAAACTGTAGAAAATATATTTAAAAATAAATCAGAACTTGATTCAAAGGGAGGTATATCTCTGCCCATCATAAAACATGAAGTGGCTACACATTAACTCTGCCTTCAGTATTACTGATTTAAATAACCAGTTGACATGTAAGGGAGCCCAAATCAATCACTGTAAAATCAGTATCATAAGTAAAAATATAAAAATAAATACATACATACATACATAAATAACAGACAAAAATTAAACAAAAGTTAAAGCTACATGCACATCATTGGCTTAATTGTGCAGTGCAAAGTATAGCAAATTCCTGCAAACCTTGTTATGACTCTGAAGCATTAAATCCCTTCAGCTACTATCCTGCACTGCTACTAAAACAGCTGATATCATTGCAGTCTTAGAAATAATGATTATAAGAAATAATTATGATGCCCCACCACTGGACCAGTAATCAAGGAGCCTCAGTCTTCACCACTGGCAACAGTACAATGGGAGGATGACAGGTACACACACAGTATTTCCAGATGCAGCTCTCTGCATCAAGTGCAATTTCCCTTATGAGCACATAGAGACCACAGTCAGCCCAGGGCTTGTTCTCCCTCTTTCTCCAGATCTCCAATAAGAATCCCCACTGGCACAGCTATAGAGTTGAGATCTCAGCTGAGTGGCCAAGCCAAGACCTCCAGCACCCTCTCTGTCCAACCAGTGCTTCATGCCCCTGCCCAAATAGCTGACACACACACTCTTGGAGATTTGTTTTATACACACACACACACACACACACACACACACATGGTAAAGGCTGACACAGGTTTACTAGCTATGCCCCCTTCTTCCCAGACTATAAGGTAGTTCCTACTGTCATCAGCCACGTCTTTATCAGCTACTTTAAGGCCATTAACAGAGGGTGTCTAATCTTACTGTGTAATGTTGCTATCAATACAAATGGTAGTTAGACCAGAGCAAGTCTATTAGGAGTGGCCTACAAAGTGTCACCAAATAAATATGCAAGCACTTCTCAGAGCTTAAATATCTCTAGACAAATCAGCCACAATTAAATGTTTAAATATATTTAATAGCAAATATTAAAAGAACAAGAAAATACTCAGTATATATTTACAGTGATATCAGAGTTCAAAATCACAGGAAATATTTAAAATAACATGGCAGGATAGTCTCAAATAAATAAAGAAAAATATCTAACCTAAGCTTTGCTATATTCCTGAGTATATCTAAGAGAATTATTATACCCTAGTACACTTATTTAAGTATAGCAGCGAGGCATATGTGGTAAATAGATCCTCTAGCTGATGTTGTCAGGCCAAAGACAGAATACAGAATGCAGAATCCTCCTGTCAGAAAGTTTTTAAATTAATATCTCAAACATTGCTGCTAGGATAGCTTGCAGAATTACATCATTTCTTGTCATCTGAATCTCTTCCAGGTAAAACCCCACTGCTGAAAGCTAGCAGTATTTAACTTCGACCTATGAAAATACATAAGCAAGGGCTTTCCCCTCAGATCTTTGCAGATCCTGTAAGTCATAAAACAATAAAACACTTCCAAGACAATACAGAAAACTTCTCACCACCGACATTGTGTCTGCTGCTGCACAGAAACTGAAAGATAACTCCCAGGATTCATGAAGCTTGCACCAGGCACAGGCGTAGCGTAAGCGGTATAATGCCAATATGGCCGCCAAGCGATTCAGGTACGATCCAATTCCACGTGCACTACAAGTGTACGCCAGATCTGTGCAGCTCTCGGCTCATGTATGCTAATCACCCTATGCGCAGTACTGCAGCATGCAAATGAAGGTACATAGCAATTCATGAAGTGGTGCAGGTGTAGCGTAAGCATACAGAAATGTAAACCAAAAGAAACGGTTTACATTTTCCCAAACAGAACATCAAAGCCATGAAAGCTGACCAAACTTACGTATTACAAAGTTAACATATGCCAATGGCTAAATATACAGCCAATGGCATAAAAAAACATGCACAACACATAAAAAATAACATTTAATGTCATGGCCACAGTAACTCAAAGTACAACCACAGGGCATGTGTGCGCAAATGGGAACACAAGGAAAATAAATACAGATGTCATAAAATTGCAATGTAACACAAATCATGATTTTGCCATAATAGTCAATGGTATGCATGCTACACCACAACCAATCTGCAAGGGTTGCTAAGGGTCTGTGACAGTGTTCAGCACGGTAACTATGAATTAGTAGTCAATGCCATGCAAATGAGGCAAGTAATACTGAATCGCAAACATCCCGCCGGCCTAAGGATGTACCATACGGCACAGTGCTACAACACTGAGGAGTGGTCTGGAGGTATACATGACATCAGCAGTGGGGTATGCCACCGTAGCTGTAAGCACATTGGAGCAATGCAAATCCGGGTTGCCCGTTGCTAAACAAAGCCGCAGAATAGGGGTGTGGATGTAGGTATTGCTTTGCTTAGCTGAGAGCAGACATGGTGCCCGAAAGTGCATGTGTACATGGATGATAACATGCCCAAAACCCGGTAAGCGGATGCACGTGCCGCGCACCACAGCTCAAACAGGAAGTTTACGGGAAGACAATAAGGAAATGCCGCAGTAGGGTAATTGGAGTACAACTGAGTAATTAACACCTATTAACTCACAGTGGGCCATTGACAGCAGCTAACAAGTCTGCTAGTAGCAACCTGCAGAACAGAATAGGGGAGGTGTCGGATTGCAAAGAAAAGAGAACTGTCACCGCAGAGCAAAGCAAACCTCAGTAGATCAGCTATAGAACACATTTTGCAACACAATCCTGGTTTGGGAAAGTACAAAACAAGAAAACAGGATGCTGGATGCATGCCCGACAATGGGAGGGGAATCATTAAGAAAAGTGAAGGCAAGGGCAAGAGGTGATCCACGGCAGCTAAATGTAATTCAACAACAAAGACACCACAATAGCAGTACCTGTGGTAAAACACATAAGATACCCTGCAGCTCTGATTGTACATACACACCCTATGACATCATCACTGTTCAAAGCACAATAGTATAAAGTGTGAAGGCACCTCACACACATTCGTGTATTCCCAAATACTGCACCATCGGTGTAAACAGACAGGGAACTTTTACAATGTACTTGTTGGGAGCTGCCATAGCTGTGATTCATCACCATGTGTTGGAGACTGAAGGTGGTGTGGAGGTTGATGCTGACAACCACCTCAGGCCCTGGAAGAGGAGAAGAATGTTCAGACCAAGGGTAACCTATGAGGGGCTACATGATCTGGAGATAGTTGAGCGTTACAGGGTGGACAGGGACATCATACAGCAAATTGTTGAGCTGTGCTGGCCACGCCTCAGATCCAGAAACAACAGAGGGGAACCCATCCCAGTGGACACAAAGGTATGTGTAAGCTTGAGAATACTAGCCACAGGTACCTTTCAAAGGCCAACTGGAGATATCATGGGGATCTCACAGGCATCAGCATCCAGGGTACTCCACCAGTTCCTAGATGCCATGTTACCACATGCCAATGAGCATATATACTTCTCCCGAACTCAGGAGGAGTTGGCCAGCAATATGCATCTCTTCCACCATGTGGCAGACTCCCCAGAGGTACTGGGTGCAATAGACTGCATGCACATACATATCAAGTCACCACCCGGTGAGCATGGTAGATGCTACATAAACTGCAAGGGATACCACACCATCAACTGCCAGGTCATGTGCAATGCCTAGGGCATTATCACGGATGTGTCTGCTGGCAGCCCTGGAAGCTACCATGACTCCCACATCTGGCATGCCTCACAGCTGTATCAGGTATTTGTCAGGGGGGACATCCCATATGGCCACCTTGTGCGGGATGCTGGCTATGCACTGGAGCCATGGATGATGACTCCCATCAGAAATGCACACACACCCATGCAAGAATGCCATAATGAGGCACACGCACAAACCAGAATCATCATAGAGCGTGTGTTTGGGATGCTGAAATCATGATTCCATTGCTTGGACATATCTGGTGGAGCCTTGTAGTACTCTCCAGGCACGTGTGCCCACATCTTCATAGTATGTGCCATGCTACATAATATGATCCTGTGGAAACAGCTGCAGCAGGGACATAATGGTGAAGGCCCTCACAGCCCACCACAATTGCCAAGAGCATCACAGGCACAGAGGGATTCAGACCATGAACACCCTGTGCCAGCCCCAGTAGGCAGATGGAGGTGTGCCCAATATGCCCATGCCTTGGCAAAGAGGGAACGTATAGCACATACACTGACAGTGTAGGCCCCTACGGACTGACACACTTCACCATCTGCACACACAGCAAAATGGATGGCACACACACATGACCACCTGTAAATTGTTATGTATAGGTGGTCTACTGTGTGAATCCTACATAGGCAGCCCTCAACTATTGCACACACAACAGCTATTGGAACAAGGTATGTCAACACCTGAACAGTAAACAAAGCTAACAGCATGTGTTGATACTGTATATATAGGTTCCTAGGTACATCGGTAGGTACATGCCTGATTGTCAGAGGCCATTCATCAGCATAGGCAAAATGTGTCTGCTGTCGCCACCCCAAAGATTAACTAACTGTCCCTCTGTGGAGCAGAGGCAATTGCGGGATCAATGTGTGAAACCACTGTTCCCCACCCACTCTGCAAGGATTCCCTGGTGTGTTAATGAGGGGCTCCATATAATGTAATCAGGGATGTAGTTCCAAAGCATGGGGAGTACCCATGACAGGTATCCATCACCACAGCATTCTCCAGTTATGGTTGTGGCAAGGTGTAGCACATTACAGTGTGTGGCTCCTTGTGACATGGATTCCCATAGCTGGAGCACATCCATTAAACATCACTTGGACATACCATTAATAGGTATCATCCATATGTAAACTAACTGAGTTACACATTTGTTTGCAGTATGGAGGAACAGCAGTAGTACTGTCCACATACAAAACACCATAACACTTGTACATATCCCAGATGCCCAGGTGGTAAAGTACATAATTATGTTACGTAATTCCGATGGCACAAATAATAGATGTTGGATGCAGGTCATTAGAGCACGTTTAAGGACATGTTAGCGGGTTTATGTGCCGGCAAGTGACGGTAAGCATTGTTTAAACATGACTACATGGATATGTGCAAAACAGGTCTAAGCTTTGCTGAATATCGTGCAGATCATGGTCAAAGATGGCCATAACTGGTGAAATCTGCATTATTCACCCTTGTACTAATAGTGCCTGCTCTGAGAGGTAAAACGACCACTGCCAGGAGTAGAACACGCAACCATGTACACAGTCACCTATCACTAAGCTACCTGAGATGTACCAATGGCAGGTGTGTATTGTGACAGGTTAAAACGCAAAAGGGTGTAGTTCCGGAAATAGTATACACCGCCATGTACCCAACGAAAGGTGTGTTCACTCTCTGTCTCTCTCTCTCTCTCTATATATATATATATATATATATAATATAGAGATAGAAAGGGTACTAGAGAGATATATATCTATATATACGGATATACATATATCTGCAAATATATAGATAGGTTAACAACATGTACACAATCACGGAGGTAGAAATAAATAGGATACTGCTAACTACCGAATGCTTTACATACCAACACGTGCAATCACGAGGCTTAAAGACCAAAAGACCACAGTACTGGAACACTAGAACCACAAGTACTATTATCACAATGTTAAGGGACATTTAGTTATTGCTGCTGGTGCTGTGGTCCAGGTAGGTACTGTGTTTAATTGTGTTTCTGATTGTTGTAGTGTGTGTAAGTGTGTGTTCTGAGTGTGGTGTGTGTTTCCATGGGACTGTAATATGTGTGTGTGTGTGTGTGTGTGTGTGTGTGTGTGTGTGTGTGTGTGTGTGTGTGTGTGTGTGTGTTTGCTTTATGTGCCTGTTCGTGCTAACTCGGAGGTAGATTATTACAGTAGTGTGGTCATAGCCAGCCTTAGGCATAGGGTTACTACCTGTCCCACTTTGAGAGGGACAGTCCCTCTTTGAGCAGTTGTGCCTGACAAAAAATATTAAAAAGGGCAAATGTCCGGAGATTGTAGGACATAATTATGTCCCATACTTTATGTAATAATTGCATAAAATAGTTATTTCTGTATCTAAATACCTACATGTTACAAGAAACATAATAAGCAACTAAACTGCTACAAGAATAAGGTTTTATTTAGGAAAAACGTTAAGTTCTATCCTTTGTACTGACCGTGGGTATGTGTCGGCCTCTAAAATCCGATATGTGTCCTGCAAATGTTCCACTATGGCTATTTGAAAAGGTGGCAACCCAAGCCAAAGAGGTTCGGTCACCAACACAACTGCAATGAGTGCAAATATCTGTGACAGAAATACATGAGACAGCTTTCATGTAGCAACATTTCATTACATATCGATGTATTACCGGAGGGATTGAAGGATCAACATCACCTGCATGCTATATAGGAACTAATTAACAATGGCTTAATGAATAAGCCTGCAATAACCATAGTATTAGTCTACTAAATGATAGGTCTTCAATTAGGGAAGGAGCCCTCACACACATATGGAATATGTATAAATGCAGTCCCCACAAGCCTTTATCTGCTATGTACACCCACCTACATCTCCCCCACACCCAAAACAATTGCAATACAGACTGTAATAACATCACAAACATCCACTCACTCAATGACATCTGCAGAAGCCTTAACATACCTTGTGAGAGACACACTGTATTGGTGCTATGTGAAATCATTGCTGTTGCACAATGGAACAGACACCGATGTTACAGGTTTTGTTTGCAATAGTCTCATATCAGGTGGTTGAGATAACAGCTACACTCACATGTAGAACTACATCCTCTAGCCATCACACACAATCCACGGGGGACATGAAGTCAAAATATCTGTGTCTGTCCATATAGCAGTTTCAATTCATCACAAATAACACATCCAGGCCGTCTTCCTCGAAGGTAGGGCAAAAGGACAACGCCCAAGTGGAGTATTCAATTATACCCTACTGTTGCCATGTAATTGGCTAATGGAGTAGCTGCACAGCTGATGTGCATGTAATCATCTACTCCGGAACACCAATTGGTGGCAGGATACCACATGTTACTGGTATCTACGTATAAAAGGATGGCTTGTCATACATTCAAACCGTATGCACATACCATAAAACCGTTGAAACAGGAAAGGGGTAAGAGAGACATTTTCGTAAACTTGGACCACTAAGAAGGTATGTAGAACACTCAGTATGTTAGTGTATGTAGTGCCTGTTCTGTATTACTGAAAGTGTACGCAATGCATACAGTGGGAAAAGGTATTATGTAGTGATGTCTTGTTGAGCATAGTAACGCTTGTAGAAATTGTGTGTACTGCTGTGGGCCACAAGGTAAACACCTCATACACCACAAGGGATGCTAAATAAGGGCTTTAAACACAACAATTCCACTCCAGCCGCTGTCAGTGGGAGGGTTTGTCCAACAAGTACGTGCCATAACACGGGATAGTATATGTTGATATACTGTAACAGTAGGCATATGTATGGGTGTATAACTGAGAATAACATGTCTAAGGTGGTCCCGCTGTGCAATTATGCTTTGCGTTATGGGATATTGTTGCAAAAATGTGAAATGTACAGTATTGTAGGTAGATATGTCAAATATTTTACATAGCATTTCTGTTATATTATGCAAACATCAGGTATGGCTATTGGCATGTACAATACACAATAACAGGATACATATGGCTTGTAGTCACCTGACAGTGTAACAGCATGATAGCTAATTGAAATGGAAGAGCTACTCAATTATCCATGCACAAAGGACATGTAATAGCTTCATAGGTTCATAGTTAGGTACTATGCTGTCTGGTCAAGTCCATTCATAAGCCCAACTACAGTGTTTTCACTTGCGGCACCTCCCTAGGTTAGTGTCCTTTGCCTGTGAACAGCAGAGCCATATGTTTCCTGCACCTGTGTACAGTAGAGCCACTGCAGTGATCCCTGGCTTACATGTCTGCCTCCCATCCACCCATCGAGGTATCTCGTGAAGAGTGCTAGTGAGACTCCCTGCCTGATGTACATAGGAATCATGTTCCAAAGCATGGTGAGTGTCCGGTTCAGGAATGTATCCCTCCAGCATGTTCTAGTCATCGTTGCATTTGGGTACATATCCCAGAGCATGTTGCTCTCAGTGGCTTTTGCTTATGTTGCTTATGTGGAGCATATCCATCAATATTGTTGTGGACATGGGCCTTGTATGTTCAGCAGAGATCACCTCTGAGTATGCAGTATGCAAATGAGTACAGTTGGGGTTTCTGTAGTTGTGCTGCATACATCATCCTTTGGAGGTCAGTAATCCTCTTGGTGTGTTAATGTTGTGGTATTCAAAGATGTTGCTGTTGTTTCGTAAGGTACACCCCAAATGGGGTGTTGTACCCTTGAACGTGTTTCATAAGTCAGGAGTAGTGAGGTACAATGGCTGCCTTTGGCTACAAACCCATTACAGATTAGGGTGGCCACATAGAAGGATATCCACGCCACCTTGGCAATATGGTTATCAAAGGAGTGGATGCTATCTACTTGTGTTCTAAGATCCCTTATAATGTCTTATGTATGTGGGGGACTACCACCTATGTGATAGTCAGTGGGTGATTGGTGTGGCATGCAGCTTGAGGCCTTGTTATTGACACCAGGTATCCGTCACAGTTACACCCTTATGGAAGGTGTCTGTATCAGCTGGTGAATCAATCATGGCCCCTAGTTTGCAGTCATCTGCAAACCTATTCAGGGAAAGTCCTTCTGTGCTAGCCTGTACCTCAGAGAAGCATATACCGAACATGAGGGGCCCTATGACCGAGGACTGGGGTACGCCAATTGTAACTGATTTACAGTAGGAACTAGGGTATGCTACCCTCACTGTGTGGGTCCTGTCCATGAGCCACTTTGCATAACATCTCGTGACGTAGGGGTTGATGTGCAGGTGGATGTGTATGTTGACAATACCAGAATGGGGAATGGTGTTGAAAGCCAATGAGAGGACAAGGTAGGCTGTGTGGACCTCCTTACCCTCATCTACTACCTTGGTAACTGTTTCAAAGGACTCCACCAGGTGTAGAAGTCATGGTCTGGCCCTAACAAATCCAAACTGAGTGGTATCAAAGGTTTGGAGGCCACCAATGTCTCTGTGAATGACTTCCATGATGATGTGCTCCATAGCCTTGCAGAACAGTCTAGTCAGGCATATAGGGCAATAGTTCCTCTGGTCCATTGTGGCGCCACCTTTGTGGAGTGTGATAACTGTTGCTGTGTGCCATTCAGGGGCCACAATGCCTGATCCAAGGCTATTAGTAAATTTGGTACCCAAGTGGGGAGCCATGTCGTTCTGAGGTTTGTGTAAATCACAGCCTGGGATGTTGGACAGTCACATGGAGTCTGTGTTCCAGGCTTTAGAGAGTGCAGCTTTGAACTGTGTAGTTGTGACCACAGGGACTCTGCATTGTTCCTGTATAGATGTGAGCCCTTTAGGGTGTGAGAGGGGTGTAAAGTTAGCACTGAACCTATCTGCCAGGATGTTGCCAGTATAAGTCGGTTCTGTAATGTTCGTGCCTAACCGCTGTATGCCAGAGAATGTGGGTATCGCCATCGAGAGTAGTGACATACCTCTATAACGCTTTGTGGTAGTCCTTGGTATGAGTCGCAGTAATGTTTATGTAGCTAGCTTTGGAGGATGTGATAAGGGATCTCAGATTCCACTGAGGCTGACCAGGGAGCTACCCCACCAATGGGATTGTACTCTACTTTGCAACAGTCTCCTCCTTCTGTTGTACATTATGTCCATGGCAGTGGACCCCCAGAGTGGTGTCCATTATCTGGTGGGTACCATCATGGCTCTGTTTGGGATAGCATGATCCATGCAGTCGTATAAGTGCTAATGAAGTGCAGTTGTGTATGATTCAGCGTTTGTAACTATATTGTTCATCTGCACGGGTGTCATGACGTTTACTACTGCTGTCATAAGAAGCCTGAAGTTGGCTTTGTAGAAATATTGTACTGTGTTTTCCATGAAGGGTGTGGTGCCGGGATGTGGATAACAAGGGTGATTAACATACGTTCGGATCTGACCAACGAGGGGATAACCCCAGGTGTAGAACATCAGTCACACATGTTGGTAATGTCCAGGTCTAGGATATTGTTGACTCTGGTGGTGGTGTGGATAGGTTGATCCAGCCGATTGGAGGTTATGAATCCCAGAAAGCGTTGGCCTAATGTGTCGGTACATGAGTAGGTATCCCAGTTAAGTGTGGGGTAGTGTCAGTCTCACATCAGTAGTCCTGTTTGAACCCTACTTTCCAGTACACCAAGAAGTGAGGGCCGTTAACCATGGGGTATGGTGTGGAATCCGTAGCAAGCTACAATTTGTATAGCAGTTATGGCCACAGTTAGTTGCACTTGGATTACCTCTGATGCATTGTGCTAAGCAACCAGCCTGGAGGTGTGTACATCCTTGTGAAATATGGACACACCTCCACCGTGGGTGTTCTGGTCCTGGTTACATGACTGAAAGGTGTGGTCTGCGTAATAGCCTGTTAGTGCAGGGGTGCTCTCAGGAGCCTAGAAGCAGGTCCCGGCCACTGCAGAGATATCAAAGTGGTCCATTATAAGGAGTGCCTCGGGTGACTGCATTTGAGATGAAGATGTCAAGCATTGAGTAACATTACCCTCAGGTTTTGCTTGCCTGTTCCTGTTATGGTGGTGAATATGTTATTTGAACCGTGCCTAAAACAGGCACTATAGGAGCAGCAAGAGTCTTAGACAATATCCGTAATCCCAGGGCCAACAGGTGCAGGTCATCTGTGCCAAAGCATCATGTTCTGTCGACCATGTCATTCAAAGCAGACAGATACTGGATACCCTTGGAATGACACCAGAAGCATAGCCAACTGTTGCACTGAATAATTCAGTCGTTGTACTGCATTATCAGTCTGGACGAATGCAGAATGCTTCTCAGGGCTAGGGTGATACCTGCCTGGGCTGCAAGATTGGAGAGCTATTGCATGTCTCTGTACATGTAGCCCAGGAAGTTACATCTCAGGGCATTCACACTAACATGGAGAATGACAGTCATATTGTACCTGTTGAGGAGTGACCTGAGTGCATAGGTTATGTTGCAGATCCTGCTACCCAACAGCCATATGAAAGTCACTATCACCTTGTGTAGCCTGCTGTGTGGGACATCAGTGTGACCGCCTACAGAATCACCTATGACTAGTGTGTTGAGTATGTTATATCACCCTATTGGTTGTAGTTGATGGGCACACATGAGTCCGTGGGCTATAAGTAATTGGTGTTGTGTTTGGTGATGGGGGCTGCCTGCGTTTCTGCTTTGGAGTCCTCTGTTGCCTACACAGAGTAGTATTGAGAGGCTCTGCAAATGTTGTAGTCTTACTATGTGTGGCCTGTGGTGGTGGAGATCTAGTGAGACTATGTGATGAGTGTGGTGTGGTGCAAACGTTTAACATTCCCATGTGATTGTCAGGTTCAGTCTGGGTTGGAGAGAGCATTACCTCCAGCATCGCTACATATGTGCATCTACCACAGGTTGTAGTGTCGTATGTTAGGAGGTGAGCATTGACTGTGTACATGAGACAATTGCTATATTGCCTCATGATGCCCGTATTCATCATATAGACAGTCGATAACACTGGGAATTGTCACTCGGACATGCCTGAATATTCAACCATTTCTCATTAGATATGTGAGGTAAGTGTGTACAACAGCTGTTTTACTCTAAGCAAGCTGGAAATGTAAGTACAAACAGTGTTTACCTGTAGGAAATGAGTAGGATTGAGTACTATAGTAATTAGTAGCTTATGAAGTGCTTACATGTTCTGAACAAGTGCTGAGCATGAATAAGCAATACAGATAGGGTGTCGGATAACATAAATTCACTGCTCCCCCCCCCCCAACAGGTACACAATCACATATCCATGAACACTACAGAGCCCCTGTAACCATAACTATGATGGTACAAGGTGCACTCAGGCTGCATGTGACCTGTCCACATCCCTGGTTGTATCATACACATATGGCAAAACAGTTTGCTCTACACATACACATAATGTAAAACACTGGTTCATGTCAGTCTATGAAAACACTGAATGGTGCACACCAACAGTTATGACAACCCACAAAGTGGAGACACCTCTCATAATGGGAGGCACTGCACTATTACCCTGCTGAGTATGGTCTGAAAGTCCATGAACCTTAATCAACGTATATGTCGTTAGCAGTACAGATGTAGATGACAGTACAGATGATTTCACACTGCATATCATACCTGTGACAGGTCATAGGACATCATCACTCATACTGTGTTCCACCTACACTCAGTATACTAGATGTACCTTTGTATGTCACAGGACTGTTTTGCCAGTGGCCTGTTGACAGAACCAACACTACAAAAGGTGTCTGAGTGACATGTGCATATCACACCAGTGACAGCTACAGTAAAACAGGGTTAATGTTTTGTACTCCCCCTCATTGTAGCCCATACCACACAGACAAATGGGAGGCATCTGCGTATGTAAGTATGTGAATGGCCATGACCTAGGAGCAATAGCTGACTCAGTGTTGTGGACAATATACAGAATGGGCTTTGTGGGTGAGGTGCATGACATATGTGCACAATCTGACAGCTGCATATTGCATTGTCACCACTAGGTTAATAACCCTGTACCCATGAACTACCACCTAGGCAGCGGTCAACATAATGGACACTGTGTGTAAGGGATGGTGCTGTGCAGTTTACCTCCCTGAGCTAGTGACGTCACCAGACCTATTAGGTAGTCATAAGAGGCAATCCTAGTCATGACAGGGTGCCATCCATGAGCATGGAGATCATTGTACAGCCATACTCATCACTCAAGTGACCAATATCGGATCACATATCACCTTTAAGGGGTATTGGCCATGCTTGTATGGGTGACACCAGCCTTCACAATCCTCATCTCTGCTATGCAGCATGGTGCCTACCCTGCATAAAGACATGTCCAACACTGTGATGTTGGACATGCTACACGTACATATCCTGATCTGAAAAACATACGTCATGGACAGCCACCTTCCTAGTACAAGGATCACCACATGCTGGACAGATCCCTGTGCCATACACGTTACATACTATGCAACCCTGACTAGCAAAGCTGCACATGTCATTTCTGTCAGATATGGTGTTATGACCGCATGGTAGATGTATCATTAACTGTCTGGATCAGTTATATGGCACTGATTCACCTGGCGGCGAGAACATGGCTATCGGATACAACTAGAAAACCTTACATCCTATGCTCATACATGGCCCAGGGCATAGACACTACTACATGACCTTGGCTGTACATGCTATAGTTGATAACCATCCCTGCAAATACCATCCGACTAGCCATTGTCCCATGTGTATCACATGTGCAACACAGGCGATACGTGGCAGGATGTTGAACTGCTGTACAGTACCGTGTAGATGTATATGGCAAAACACATGCATGTAAAGTTTTCCATGCGCATGTCTGCATTGTCACAGGTCATGTCCGTTAAGGCAGTGTATGTCTTGATATGTGACATATACACAGCATCAAGGTCAACAGCATTAATGTGGACACATCCAGGCATGTGCTGATAGGTAAGAACACCAGTACAGGCAAACAGACATGCCCACATCAACACAGCATTCACATGGAGTATGAGCAATGTAATGAGGTGACACACATATATGGTGATAATATACAGTCCCCATCGGGTGTTACATGTGTGTGACACAAACATGTCAGTGGTGTCAGTGTCATGAAGATTTGCAAAGACAACTGTTCATATGTACTAAATGTAATACACATGTATGTGCAGCTGTATCTCTGTGCATCTCTGAGATACTGTAACCTGTCTCCATCATTATGTCTTCCAGATATGCCTCGATCAAGACTGCCAGCATATAGCCACTTGGAGGATGAGGCCCTCATACCTTACCTCCAGGATAACTATGAGGTATTGTTCAGCCATGTGCCACAGCATGCCCAGCAGCGTGATGACCTGTGGCAGGAACTTCGCCGGAGGGTTAATGATGTGGGTGGCCACAACCGCACCTACCAGCAGGTGTGCAGACACTGCACGGACCTGATCAGACATGCGAAACAGCGTGTGAATGCAATCGCCAGAGAACAAGGTACAACAGGTAGTGGGCCACCAACCCAGCCCCCCACTCACACGTACCGATGATCTACTCGCCAGCCTGGGGACGCCATCAGAACAGCATCCCTTAACTCTATCTGCTATCATGGAGGTGGGTGTCTCCCAACCACCAAGCCTGGAGTTTCCTGGTAAGTCACTACTGCACATATAACTATTATATCCCATTTAGTTGCATGTATCCCTGTACAATATGTAATGTAACATCATATACAAGGTATGTTTACACACACGCCACATACTATAGTATGCTACCCTGTGTATGCACACATGTGCATACTCCATAGTGTATTCTATTGTACTGGCGAATATGTTAACATGCACATTGCACCCTGTAGCTGTCATACAGTCATGGATAATGATCATACTGCTGTGTCACCCCTATATAGGTACCTCTGGCATGCTGCAGAGACAGCAGGCCATTGCAGGTGAGACAGTTATCAGTATCAGGCATGTTAATACACAGATCTATTCGCCATGTGGCCAGTTAACACATGTACACATAATGTATGGTCCAGTCACGATATACAGGTCACATCTTTAATCAATTACACTGGCTACCCATGTGCAATACATTCAAACTAAATGAAACACCGACATGAAACCACAGAAACTGTCATTGCTAGATGTGTGGACAGCTGTGCATACAATGGTGGAGGTGTTGTTCAATGTAGGAATATGTACTATACATCAGAACAACACATGTGGGATATGCAAACAGTACTACACAGTGAGCTGGAGTATGGGCAGCCCACAGGATTCACCACTGTGGAATATGCCCCTGCAATGAGTGCACACATTGTGATGTGCCATCTGACGTGTCCATGACATGTAGTGGTCCGGCTGCAACATTGTCTAACTATCCCATAAAACATACCCCACATACCAAACATACAACCCTTTGTCTGCATAACCCTGTGGACAGTGGAGTATCTGACATCTATGGTGTATGTCATATGGGACAACACAGACATGTGAGATAGATGGCCATCACAAACATTTAGCCAACACATGTTCACACAGGCCATGGAGGATGGCCAGAGACATATAGCAACACACAGTAGATGTAATGTGTATGTGTGTACACCCTGTTGTACATTGTCTACACATGGTCCAACTATAGCCTTTGTTGAATGGTTATATAGTAGATGTGGAGCACTGGACATCCTAAAAGCCTGTGCACAGCTTGTGGAGGTGTCACTTAATTCGACCATATAAGATGTGTTAAACATCATGACTGTGTCACAGCATGACAGTAGTCACCTGTACAGCATCCACATACATACACAGACACCACATCAGGCCACAGATACCATACATTTCCCTTGCTGCTGTTGGACATCACTGTCAGCTGTGCACCGTGTGTGTTGTACATAAATGTCATGTGGGACATGGTGTTTTGACAAGTCTGCCATGTGTAGACACAGTTGCCAGGCAGCTAAGAAATGTTAGCAGTTGTGCAGTGGTGTCATCCATATGTCTTTCGGTGACCTGTCACACATGCCACATCATGGTTTAGTGTGTATACACCTCAGTGACGTGGGTCACAAACCACAGTATTTATGTATTGTGTATGCACACAGTCATGGCTATGCACTGTGTGTATTCCACACTGTATAGCAATAAAGATGCCTCATGATTCCATGCAATGGCACTGTGTCTGTACTTCACACTGTATAGCAATATAGATGCCTCATAATACCCTTCAATGGTCATGCACATCTGCTAAAAGTGCATTCTATCTGAAGGGCATACAGACAACACTGCAATGTGACACCATTACACCGCTGTACATGTGTCAGAACATCATTGTGTCAAACATGTATGCATGTCAATGCACACGTCAGCAGATTATGTGTCATACTACATGTTAATGTCAAGGACATATGCCTCACATCAGCCATGTGTACTGTTAACCTGTGCTGGTCCACATGGTGTATCACAGGGATGCATGCTTACTACCATGATTGTGTGAAATGCATGGCTTCTGCTATGACACATGCTTGCTGTTGTGTGCAACCCAGGGATGTAAGATAACTACACCAAGAAAAACAAGCTTAAGGCTGGGAAAACAATCCAAAGTAATCCGAAAAGTAGCTGGAATAAATGCCAGTGAAACTTGTAAAATAAGTACTTTAATGAGGTCAATAGAAACAAGCGCTTTTACATTAAGTACCGAGCTTTCTCAAGTTAAAATAGGACTAAGACTACTAACAGCAACATTAAATAATCCCTTCCCAGTCACATGGTTAGTTAATTAGCCACAAATTTAAAGTTAATTAACCACAAATTCAAAAAACACACATTTAAAGAACAATTTCAACTAAAAGCATATAGCTAGATTTTCTAAAAATGTACATAAATATAACAAATTTAAAACAGTGTAATGTAAAACACATTTCCACAGGTCATAAATGTGAAAACTAGTAAAGCTTTAAAAAGTTCATAATAAATATATGTTGATGTAATAAATGCGTCATATTGTGACACAAGAATCATAAACAGTCTGCCTGCAAATAATGCAATGCTATTTTTAACACCCCAAGTCTATATATTGCTTCAAGGAATTTTCTTTTCAACCCCAAGATTTACACAAACTGTGGGAGTAAAGAGGTGGTTTATCTAGGGTTTTGCATTACTTCAGTTTCTACATAGGAAAAACTGAAAGGCTGTTTAGGAAAATAATCTATGAGCACTTGTATGATATTTTTAAACAAAAAGAGTCAAATGCTTTGTATAAGCATTCTCTCTTATGTAACAATTTTGAATTTAGATTCTTAGTCCTGGAACAAGTATTCCCTGATGCCAGGGGTGGAGACTGGGAAACTAGTTTAGAATATAGAGAGCTCCTTTGGCAACTCAAGTTGGATGCAAGTAGACCCCTGGGTTTAAATGAGAGCATCAACATTAGTAGTGTTCTTAAAATTAGAAGGGCACGTCTATAGTTTTTTATGTACACATATTGTTTAAGGTACATTATTGACTGTTTATGATTCTTGTGTCACAATATGACACATTTATTACATCAACATATATTTATTATGAACTTTTTAAAGCTTTACTAGTTTTCACATTTATGACCTGTGGAAATGTGTTTTACATTACACTGTTTTAAATTTATTATATTTATGTACATTTTTAGAAAATCTAGCTATATGCTTTTAGTTGAAATTGTTCTTTAAATGTGTGTTTTTTTGAATTTGTGGTTAATTAACTTTAAATTTGTGGCTAATTAACTAACCATTTGACTGGGAAGGGATTATTTAATGTTGCTGTTAGTAGTCTTAGTCCTATTTTAACTTGAGAAAGCTCGGTACTTAGCCGAGCGAAAGCGCTTGTTTCTATTGACCTCATCAAAGTACTTATTTTACAAGTTTCACTGGCATTTATTCCAGCTACTTTTCGGATTATGTTGGAATGTTTTCCCAGCCTGAAGCTTGTTTTTCTTGGTTTGGTTCCCTGTTTCCTTTGGCATGTATGATAACTACCACTATTAATGTCTGAGCTGCATGCCGTCTGCTGTATCACATGCATGTTGCATGCCTTCTGTCAGATCACATGCATGGTGTGTGTGTGTGTGTCTGTGTGTGTGTGTATGTCTGTGTGTGTGTGTGTGTGTGTGTGTGTGTGTGTGTGTGTGTGTGTGTGTGTGTGTGCGTGTGTGTGTGTGTGTGTGCGTGTGTGCGTGTGTCTGTGTGTGTGTGTGTCTCTGTGTGTTTGTGTCTGTGTGTGTGTGTGTGTGTGTGTGTGTGTGTTTGTGTGTGTGTCTGTGTGTATCTGTGTGTGTGTGTGTCTGTGTGTATGCATCTGTGTGCCTGTGTGTGCGTCTCTATTGTAATGTAGAGTCTTTGTTTGCCTTCACAGGTGATGTAGGTGCATTACCCTCCTGTGGTCCATCTGATGTTAGTGTCCCCATAGACTGTAGCAGTGATGATGAACATATGCTTGAGGTACAGGCAGGGTTGTCAGGGGCTGAATCTGTGCCATTGGTTGCCATTCCACCTATATCCCCCTCTTCCCCGCACGCAGTTCTCATGCCACCACATACCCCATCACCAGTGGCCATAGAGGAAGGACAGTTAGCGTGTGTTAGATTGGAACAGGAATGTGTGGTGGCTACGAAAGGTGTGTCTTAACACCATGGTGTCAGTCAAATGACTGCAGATGTGCCACACAGGCATGTGACCAGTGCGGCTCGTAGGAGGACCTCTGGCCGACATGCACCTGCAGGACAGAGTGCAGCAGCTGATGTCACCAGACGCATGTTTCAGACTGTAATGGCGGCACAGGCACATGCTGAATGGCAGAACAGAGAAGGGCAGAGGCTTCAGAGGTGCTATCTGTTCTTTAAACGACAACATCCAGGCATTGGCAAATGCTCAACAGCAGATTGCTGAAGTTTTGGACAGACAATTGGGTGACATGGTTGGAATCCTTGACCGTGGCATGACAATCCAGGAGTGTGAGCTGTCTGTGCTGGAACATCTGGTAGGAGTGAGGCGTAGGCCACGTGGACATAGGCCAGCTACACCACCAGGTGCAGATCTACGTGAACGAGCTACCTCACATGCCTGCTCCCATAGTGGACGTGGCCCTGGACAGTCCCAGTGGGGACACCATTCCAGTGGACATGTGTCATCGGACAGTACCCAATCTGTACCTCTGTCTGGTAGTGCCCGTGCAACCCCTGGCAGGCACAGGTCACGTGGCAATGACCGGACACAGTGAGCTGTAAATCCTGGTCTGTACAATCTGGAGCTGTCAATAATACCCCTGTGTAGGCCGGACACATAGTAGAACTGTGTGCACACATACACGCACACACCAGAAACATCTGTAGGGCACCGCAACACTCACATACATAACAACCACACATGGCCAATTAGATCACAGGCCCTAACCCACACACATGATGTCATCCACTGGTGCAGCCTAGGCCCCTGGCAAACATTATCACCCTGTGCATATGATGATGCCTGTGCCACATCCCTGTCATCCACACCATCGGTGTAGGGACATGCTCATATGGTCTGATGCACAGGGTGAACAAAATAGGGAGATAAGTGTATATTACAATCGTTGTGTACTGTTGACATGTAGCAGACATACCATGTAGTACAGGTTTAGAATGCATTGTTTTATGTTCACAGTATGTGTCTTGGTAACAACAGTAACAGCATGTTGGTAATGATGCCCTGTTTAACCTCCTTAAGGTCTAATTGCATGTGCCATTAAGTAACAGTGTTTGCAGTTAGAATGCATTGTTTTATGTTCACAGTATGTGTCTTGGTAACAACAATAACAGCATATTGGTAATGATGCCCTGCTTCCCTCCTTAAGGTCTAATTGCATGTGCCATTAAGTACCAGTGTTTGCAGATTCCCATGTGTAAATGTGGAGTACTCACAGGCATGTATGGCAATACCAGCATGCTATACATAGCCTCAACCTCACTGTTAGAAAGGCTGACATTCTAAAGATGTCTACACAACTACTGATCCAGGAGCATGTGAGCTGTGTACTAAGCTACAGTGGCTAGAGACGTGACATCCATACTGGGTGACATCACAGGTACAGTTACATGGTGTGGGGGGTTTACACAGCAGTCTAGCTAATGTTAAGGGTAGAGGCCAGTTGATAGCATGAGGCCTCACTGTGTAGCAGTAATACACATTCACATTACAGGATGAGAGCACACAACTACACACAGACACACACACACAGACAGACACAGACACACACAGACACACACACACAGACACACACACACACACACACACACACACACACACACACACACACACACACACACACACACACACACAGGTATTCGCACACATGTATTCAGACACAGTAACATGCCCTCACTCACGGGGTCAATGACACTATAACACACACACTTGATAGTATTGAGATGAGGACCCCCGCCTATGTGGTAATCACCATTTCAGTACTGTGCACCCACATGATGCAACACAGAGAATGAACATGTACAGGTAGTCAGTAATGCCTAAGACCGACGGCATCAACTGGGTAGTAGATTGAATCACCTGGAGGGGTTAGGGGTCCTATCTGTTCACTATGGTAGCATACATCCTCACTCCATGCACCAGACAGCCATACATACATACACACACACACTGTGGAGTCCACAATTGAATTCACCCATGTCATGCACATACAGATAGCTAACATGTGTGTGATACACACACCACCCCTGCCTATGTCTCGCTTTTTACACTGCAATATGTACAGATCTCTGCAACAGTGTACAGGGGTGTGTAACAATTGGGATGTATTCCCCACCATACGTGGCATATATGGACCCACAAGCAAACACACATGGCAGTACTGTGAATCAAACACCTGCTATCTTATGATACGTCTGACAGACATGCAGCAGTATTGCCCACATTACAATGTGTACCGACGCTACCTTCGGCAATTGTGCTGCTATATGCACACAGGAGGACTTAAGTGTTACAGGTGTCAAGTGATATACAGTCAGTAACACCCTGACCACTGTGTAGATTGTATGTCTTCACCTTCAATTAACAGAAACATAGATTAGTGTTTGCACATGTTATGGTAGGATGGCTTGTGACACACCTGTGAGCTGTCTTCAGCAAACATCCATCTGCAAAGTTGGCTCACCACTTTATGTACACACATCCATCCATACCTGATGTACATCTTACCGTACTGTCAGTATTTCACCATATACAGGTGTCAATGATGGGGCTGCATAGTAACTGCATGCTGTAGTAAGACACAGATGAACTGCAAACATCAGCTACTGCACATGCATGGTAGCTGAATGCACCCCACTACATGTACATGTGTGTAGGTCCTACATTCCTGTCATGTAGCCATGTTTGTATGTATTGCAATTGGTGGACATGTGTGATGACATACATGACACATGGACTGTTATATGATATGATAGTTGTCATGGGTAACCAGTACAGAGGGAATGTTAACTCAGTCAACATTGCTATCACACCTTATGTACTGTTAGCATTCAACAGCCATGGACCTAACTTCCATGTGCATGCGTGTAATTACTGTTGCCACTTGTCTGCACGAAGGACAGCAAAAGCTATGCTATGTACATATGTGTTGTGTGTGTGTGTGGGTCATGTACATATCCATGGCAGGTACATGTATGTCATGTCCAAACATGAGTGTGTTTACTGGTGTGCAGCAACAGTTATCTGTTACAGCTGTATATGACCCAGGGCCCCTGTTATGTGTACAGCCATGATGGAACCCTGTCAGTACATGGGTAGTCTGCACAGTTGCTGTAGAGCTAGGTACAGTCCACTGGTCATCAGTAACATGGTATTGTACTAATGTATGGATGCGTGTGTTGCTGGTCCAAGTACATGGTGATGTCTGAGGGCTACATCCTAGAATGCGGCATTTGACACTGTGATCTGCACCTGGCACATCTGTGATGGCTTTTGAGAGTGTACTGGTCAGTACATGTGAGTGGCCTTCATGTACGTGGGGACACTACCACCTGGAGCAGTCTGTAATGGTGTTATGGCCCACATGTCTGTATCTGAGTATATGGTGATAGTCCTATTGTGCACAACTGACCCTTATGCCAGGTGTTCCTCACTGCACAGATGCACAGATGTCAGTATTCCCCATTGTTGGAGCTAGATTGGCAGCTGTGATTACGAACGCTACGCATCTAGCACTGTTTAGCATACACATACAATGCAGTTGTCCCCTAGGTGTCAGGGTGTTTACCTGGTCTCAGGATATTCATCTATGAATGATACTATATGTGCGAAGTAGCCACTCCTGGCAGGACATCACCACGGGTGGTATTAGTGTGCCAGGTTTAGATTGGTACAGCTAAGGTGATGGACAGCAGCAGACGTTGCTAACAATGATGACTATCGATACACTGTGCCCTTCCATGTTTAGAATCAGAGTGCATACAAGACAGCCCTTCACTACTAAGTGTGTGGGCATGCCCAGTACGCCATTGTGTAGATGGACACATAGTGCATTCCAAACGGACGTGTGCTACTAAGTGTGTGAGCATGACCAGTGACACCTTGTGTCGGTTATGTGCCTCTATGTGTATGGGCATGACCATTGTAATCCTGTATAGCGATAGTGGTCATCCAGGCAACAGATGGCCAAACCCCACTTCAGGATGGATTCCCACACTGAACAAACTGGTTCACAGGTATGTACACCGTAACTGCCAGCATCCATGTCAATGTCCGCATTCCTAGAAGGTCATATTGACTGTCTTGAAAGGTGTAGTGTCTGTGGCATGTCTCGCATCTATGTAGTGTTGTAATAGTGGTCTGTAGATAGGCAGTTGTCCTGCTTACACCACTGGCATATGTTTGTCTCCGTCTGCCTTGGGACAGTAATATGCTTTTAGACTGCTCACACTCCATGCAATCCCTTTCAGTGTTTGCTCCATTGATGATGTCACCCACCTAGAAGTATGCCTCTGGGAGTGCTGTGCTCCAGTAATCTCAGCAGCAAGTTCTGTAACTGCGTAATGCTGTAGTGCGCTAAGGTAGTTAGGTCTATGGTCTAATCCCAGCGTGTGTGTGTGTGTGTGTGTGTGTGTGTGTGTGTGTGTGTGTGTGTGTGTGTGTGTGTGTGTGTATGTATGTGCTTCCAGCTGCCTGGGGACAGAGTAATGCTTTTAGACTGCTCACTCTCTATACAATCCCTAGCGGCATCTTTTCCATTGCTGATGATGTCACCCACCTAGAAGTATGCCTCTGGGAGTGCTGCACTCTAGTAATCTTGGTAGCGCGTTCTGTAACTGCGTAATGCTGTAGTGTGATAAGGTAGTTAGGTCGATGTTCTAATCCCAGCCCTGCCAAGTGTGTGTTTGTTTCCAGCTTCCTGGAAACAGAGTAATGCTTTTAGACTACTCAATCTCCATACAATCCCTATTTGCATCTTTTCCATTGCTGATGATGTCAACCACCTAGAAGTATGCCTCTGGGAGTGCTGCACTCCAGTAATCTCAGTAGCGTGTTCTATAACTGCATAATGCTGTAGTATGATAAGGTAGTTAGGTCTATGTTTTAATCTCAGCCCTGCCAAGTGTGTGTGTTTCCAGCTGCCTGGGGACAGAGTAATGCTTATAGACTGCTCACTCTCCATACAATCCCTATCGGTGTCTTTTCCATTGCTGATGATGTCACCCACCTAGAAGTATGGCTCTGAGAGTGCTGTGCTCCAGTAATCTCGGAAGCACGTTCTGTAACTGCATAATGCTGTAGTGAGATAAGGTAGTTAGGACTATGTTCTAATCACAGCCCTGCCAAGTGTGTGTGTTTCCAGCTGCCTGGGGACAGAGTAATGCTTTTAGACTACTCACTCTCCATACAATCCCTATCGGCGTCTTTTCCATTGCTGATGATGTCACCCACCTAGAAGTATGCCTCTGGGAGTGCTGTGCTCCAGTAATCTCGGTAGTGAGTTCTGTAACTATGTAATGCTGTAGTGTGATAGAATAGACATGTAGGTGTTCTATTCCAAGGCATGACAGCTGCGTGTGTTTGGCAGTCATATCCTATGTGTTGGTATCTGTGAGTGGCTAGCTCCAGGATGTGCTGAGTGCGTTTTGTTGTTTTCCTATATAGTGTCCACAAATGGCATGATTGTCCAAGAGACTGGGTTGGCAAGACATACACATACATCCGCCAATAGGTCTGGTGAGTAAATGTCAGTAGCCCTACTCTTACCCTTAATACAGTCTGACCCGTGTGATGCAATAAAACACACTTACCTTGATAGTAACACCATTTCATAATGCAGGTGGCACATGTGGTTTCCTTTTCATTCTTGTCTAATGCTTTGGTGTCATGTGGTCGCTGTTGTGATATAAATTCTAGATGTACGTATGTGTGTGTATATGTATATGTGTGTGTGGATGTATGTGTATCTATATATATATATATATATATATATGTACATATATATATATATATATATATATATATATATATATATATATATATATATATATATATATATATATATATATATATATATATATATATATATATATATATATCTATATATAGATATATATATGTGGACATTAGCACACATAAATCTACATGATGGAATACATGTCCTATACTATTGAATGTCTGTGCTGGATGATCTGTACATGATCACCTCGGATGTATGTATCTGCCATGGCTTAGTGGTAAAGCACATCATCTGTGGTATGTAGGGTCCTGGGTCCTAGTCATGTAGAGACCAGTTATTTTGTTGCTGGGAAGAACAAGGGACATCAAATACGGTGATAGTAAGGCACCTTTAACCAGTTGTGTGCGGATCTGAGTGACAGAAGCAGTGGTTATTATTTTGGAGGATCAGTATGGGTCATTTAACTATGCATTAGAAGACAATACTATGCAAATGAGGTTGAAAATGGTGAATCCTGTTTATCCCCAGGGTGTGATGAAGGTGCCAAGAGTGTATGTGTATAGATAGCCGGGTGCAGGACTTGAATATAGGAGTAAGCATGGGGGGTGTCAGGCATACTGCACGTACATTGGAACCCTGTGCCTCAGGATTGCTCCTGCCTTAGCACGCCTAAGCTAGGGGTGTGTCTATACCTGCCTAGTGAAATTGGGAGGGACAACAGCATTAGTGGAGTAGTCAAAATGAACAAGCTGCGCAAACAGGTGATAATTAGCACAATCAGCAGATTTCATGCCCAGCCCGGACCAGAACACTACGGTAAAGTGACCAAGCACCATACACACAGGTTTCTTCCACACTCTACACCACCAGTGTATACATGCGGGGATATTTCTCGACACAATCCAACCAAATGAGAAGGGCTGCAGCAGGCAACATAGACCAACATGTGCAGGAGGCTGAGGGTGATGAGGATGTGAATACTGCCGAACAACCCTTAGTGAGGAGACAGAAGACTTTACAGACCCAGGGTAACCTACCAGGGGCTACATGAGCTGGAGATAGTGGAGCGCTATGGGGTGGATAGAGACCTCCTACAGCAGCTTGTTGAGCTGTGCTGGCCACACCTGACACATCGAACAGGCCGAGGGAAACCCATCCAAGTGGATACCAAGGTATGTGTAGGCCTAGGTATACTAGCCACAGGTACCTCCCAAAGCAGAACTGGGGATATCATGGGGATCTCACAGGCATCTGCATCCATAGTATTGCACCAGTTCCCAGATGTCATGTCACCACATGCCTGTGAGCATGTACATGTCCTCAACACACGTAAGGTGTTGACCAGCAATATGCATCTCCTCCACCAAATGGCAGACTACCCTGGGGTACTGTGTGCTATAGCCTGCATGCACGTACACATCAAAGCACCACCCAGTGAGTGGGGAAGGGTCTACATTATCTGCAAGGGCATACCCTCCAACAGCTAGGTTGTATGCGATGGCCAGGCCATTATACTGAATGTGTGTGCTGGCTGCCCTGGAAGCTATAATGATTCCGATATATGGCATCTGATGCAGCTGTACCACACCTTTGCCAATATGGACATCCCCTACAGTCACCTAGTGGGTGATGCTGGGTAACCACTGGAGTCATGGCTGATGACACCCATCAGCAATGCACACACTCCTGAACAGCTAAACCATAATGAGGCACACGCACAGGCAAGACATATAATTGAGCATGTGTTTGGGATGCTCAGGTCACGGTTCTGGTATCTGGACACATCCGGTGGAGCCTTGCAGTATTCACCAGCTACATGCACCCAAATTGTTATGGTATGTGCTATGCTACACAATATGATTCTGCAGAAACAGTTGCAGCAGGAACAGCATGGGGCAGGGCCACAGAGCCCCCCACCAATGCCAAGGCCTGTACAGGCACACTGTGACTCGGAGGAGGAACTACCTGAGCTGGACCCAGTAGGCGAAAGGAGGCGTGCACAGTATGACCTGCCCTTGGCAAAGAGGCAATGCATGGCATATGCACCAACCCAGTAGGTACCCAGGGAATTTCACCCTCTCTGACTCGCACAGACAGTAAAAGGGATGCCAAACATGACACTACGTGTGCTCAGCCATGTATAGGAAGTGCACTGTGTGCATCCAACATAGGCAGCCCTCCAGCACTATCCTCAGGTAAGTCAATCAACCTACCAATTGGCAGTTGTATTAGAATGTGTTTTTACCTGTAGCTACGGTATGGATGTGAGCATACAAGGGAATTTGGTGGCCGACTGTTAGGGCAGCAGACAATACATGTCCATAGTGGCACCATGACATCTGTAGCACATACCGGGGTCACAATTGTAGCCAGTAGTACACAGGGTGCCCTAACCCACTGCAGGTTATGGGCTGAACATCATGTGTGTCCATACAGCCCACACAAGTGTCATACAGCTGGACAGGTGTAGACCAATACAGACAAATGCTGTACAATGGCCTCTGGATATGCCCAATGGATGACCCCAACCCCCACAGACACACACACAGACTACAGCAAGCCAGGCAGTTGGATGTAGGTTGTGAAGGCTAGGACGTCTGAAACCACTATGCTGGTAATTAAAGCTAGGAACTGAAGTACACTGGTATGCCTCTAGCCAGCAAATTAGGTAGGTCCACACACTGAAATGGAGTACCTGGCATACCAGTACAGTTGTAGCAAAAATGTACAACTTTCAGCTGTGCCCCCCTTACAATGTACACATGTGAAAGTCATGTGTGACACCCCCGGTGCTGTGTAGGAATGTGGATACAGTTGGATGTCCCTCCACGCTGTGCAGACATGTAGCAACAGTCAATGCCACATGACCGTTGGCTACCCTGCAGACACAGCATGCCACCTGTCAGTGTACAACGCAGGGGTCGGCCCCACACTACTGACTACCTGGACATGTGACACATGCGATCCAGTTGACCATACTGGGCATGCTCAAACACATGAAGGTATGATGGTAATGTCAGTTGATAACACGCATAACAGTCATACTGGGCATGCTCACACACTTAAACACAAGACGTTCAGGTCTGCAAACACCAGTGATCCGGACATATCTGCCAGTACATTGCTATACTGTTGGATGACTGTGCTGTATGGTATGTGTGTGGTACTGTCTATTGTCTGTATATATGCTGTGGTGTATTGGTAATTCAAATCAGCTGTGTGCGCAGAGTGTTGCTACCAACACTTGCAAAGGACGGTTCTGTGTTTGCGACCAGAACAAGGCCTTTGGATATGGAGTGGGTAAGGCACATTCCAGCAGGTGAGAGCGGTTGTGTGTGGGTTTGCATGGTGTTAAGCACTGCTGACCTCTGGTTACAGCTCCTTATACTTGTTTAGACTCCACATTTCTTTAACAGTGCAATACTTGCATACTGGTAGACAAACACGCTTACACCCGCTCGCTCCCTGACTTGCATTTGTCACTCACTCTGGATGGGTGTGATCCCTTGTGATGCCTATTACATCGGACTACATGATTACAGTATCAGGTATGGCTGACCATTATGCAAAGGCAGGCATTCGACTGTACGGAATCGGCGGTCTGTCCAGTGACATAATTATATTATATGCGTGTTCCTCATACAATCTGCTCCCATCTGGCTGATACATGGGAACCGATACTCTGCAATGCAGACATGTAAATGTGTTTTGGGAAACGCATCTTTCTGCAGGGTCATGCTAACACATGCCTATTGTAGGTTTTCCACCTTTTAAATTGGCCGAAGTGAGACTTTAGGAGTAACACCTTTCCCACTTTGCATGGGACAGTCCCTCATTAGGCATATGTGTCATGCGAGAATAATCTAGCTATATCAAATGTCCTGATTAGAGGACAATATTATATTCTATTGATTTGTGCTAGTATGTATATTTCTGTACTATGCATGGCTGTAGGTATGTTTTGACCTGGTACTTCTGACATTTCTACAGAGCAGGTCCCACTTTGGCCATTGGAAAGGTGGCAGCCCTATAGGACATATATGTAGAGATGTCAGATTTAGCAAGGCAACACATACCCACAGCCATTAGAAAATTGACTACTTCACCGGTTTGCATAAGTTAAGGTTATTCTTGTAGCATTATAGTTGCTAATCCTGTTTCCTATAACATCTAGGTGTTTCAGATACAACAAAATAATTTTATGCAACCACTACAAACAATATATGAACTCTTTTCCCGAAATCACAGGCCATGTGCCGTAACATTCATTTTGCAGGACACAACTGCCCAGAGTGGAGTGTCCCTCACAAAGGTGAACAGGTGGTAACTCCAAACTATTATGCTATCATCTACCTAAGGTGGTCGGCGGAATATGCGCTTTCCATCACTAGCAGGCCTTACATACGAATAGGGGAGAATGAACACTGTATCAGGGACAGTGCATAATGAGGGACACATTTAGATGATTGGTTCTATTAACCTGACACATTGACAGTCACAGGGCATATGTATTCATTCACATTTGTCGAGGTACATGCTGCTTATGACTCATACATGTTGTCATTAGTCATTACGTGTATCCCGGCACCTGTCCACCTAATATCACCTGTATGGTGAATTTTTGGTGTCCCGCAAGGGACCCCATTATCCATGTTTAAAGTGTAGACCTTGCGGATCTCTCCCACTGGTACTTTCCTGCCGGTGGTTTGGAAAGCAGCGGTGTATTTACCTTTATTTCGTGTCTGTATGTCTGACCGGCCTAGCTAGGCAGTGTGGGAGGTAAACGTTTGTTTATTGGACCTCCCAGTAACATATGCCCGGTCTGAACATATGTTACCCGTAATTGCTGTAACGTAACCTAGTTATGTACATATGTATATCTACAGTAACATATATATATATATATATATATATATATATATATATATATAATATTATATATATATATTGCTGTGTGTGTATGTATATATATATATATATATATATATATATATATAGATATATATAGATATATATATATATATATATATATATATATATATATATATATATATAGATATCTATATATATATATATATATATATATATATATATATATATTTATTTATATGTTGTCAGTCATTACGTGTATTCCGCCATCTATTGACCTAATATCACTAGTTCTGGAAGGGTTTAGTTAGGACTGTGTTAGATTCTGATTCGTAATCACGGACTTCCATGATAATTGGGTACAGGGCACTGATATAGTCCCTATGTGTTCCCCAAATGGCTTACGGACTATCCAGTAGACATGTTCTTCAGGTTTGGGAGCTATGAGCGTCAGCAGTGCCCACATAGGAATATTAATTACTTCCACTGGGCGGGCCTAATACATCTCTACCAACCAACACCTGCACACTTAGGCCCATTATTGCATACCCATGATTCACCTACCTGACACCCCTCTACAGCACTCATGACAAATACTTACTGTGAGCGCAGCTGGGGTATAAACACACCCCTACACACTACCCACTCTCCCCGTCTCGGGACACATGTCATACGTTTTGTCAACCCATGTGTTATTACACTTTTACAACCTACTGTTCCGTGTACAACTACATCCTGCTCGCATCAGTCACTATAGGGTTGCCTGTATAGTGAATTTTTAGTGTCCCGCAAGAGACCCCGTTATCCATGTTTAAAGTGTAGACCTAGCAGATCTCTCCCACTGGTACTTTCCTGCTGGTGGTTTGGAAAGCAGCGGTGTATTTACCTTTATTGCCTGTCTGTATGTCTGACCAGCCCAGCTGGGCAGTGTGGGAGGTAAATGTTTGTTTATTGGACCTCCCAGTAACATATGCCCGGTCTGAACATATGTTACCTGTAATTTCTGTAACGTAACCTAGTTATGTACATGTGTATATCTACAGTGACATTAAACATAATGCTTTAGCCAAGCATATAAAAGAATTTCCTTCTCATTCTTTCGGTTTTGCCATTATAGATCATGTTACTATTAGTGATAGGTCTGCTTGGCCAGTTTTATTAGAATTGAAAGAATTAAGATGGCAAATATTGACACAATCTGATACATGGCCAGGTCTCAATGAGAGAACATCTATCACTCCAGTATTAAAACTTAAAGCGTTGCACAGGGGAAAAATACATTAATATATTAATATTAATATTCAGAATTATGCTTTACAAGTTTGCAATGTTTGATGCACAGCGTTATGTGTAATTAGATTTTTTACTAATGCTTATATAATATTTTTAAAAAATTAGATTTTTAATATATTTTATATCCATTTTTCAGAATACTATTATTAGAATTTTGTTAAATGAATTTTTGTGCTCTTTTTAATGAATTTTGTAAAAACATCCAGTTATTTTGGTAACGAACCAGTAGATGGCGCATTACTGATAACCAATATGTGAAAAGGAAATGACATCATCAGATTGTTCATCAGCTGACAATTTGAAATTATATAAGGAAATGACATCATTGCTGCTGTTTGTCTGAGGAAGTTTGACATAGATCA